>NC_072736.1:129783912-130045587 GCF_026930045.1 Uloborus diversus
GTATCTCCAAATGTTCAATTTTCTCACTTAATCTCCTTTGTTACTTCCTCAATGATTCTTTGTCACCAATCAACAATAACCCAACAATTGTACTTCTTCCACAGCTCCTGTCGAAGCCGTCAGGGTTGTCCAACATCCCACAGTCATCCACGAGCAACCCATCCTCATCCGAAGACCTGTTGTCGTCACCAGGGATCTTATTGCAACCCAAGACCATCTAGAAAAATCTCACTACGACCAGCTGAGATACGGACAGGCTGGTTTCGTACATGCTGGGTTGGTGCATGGTTTGTCTGGACTCCACGGCCTGCAAGCTATTCCTGTCTCCAAGGGCCTTCATGAGAGAACCTTGATCTATGGAGATCTTGGACATGGATTGACCCATGCTCACGGTTTGACCCACGGAGCCGCCATTCCAGTCTCTGCTTACAATGTACCCCTCATCACTCAACAAAAGTCTCTCGGGGGACACTCAGCCATTCGTTATGGAACAGGAAAAGAAGTCTATAGCAGTGGAAACCTCAAGAAGTACTAAACAAAAGTACTAAACATTGGTAAGTAAAATTTTAGTTCAGATTATTTCGTTTCCTTCGGAAGCAGAATCGGAATTGAATTTTGAATCAACATTCTTTTAAAATAGAAATATTAAAGCTATAGGAAGGGAAGGGGGGGGGGGATTCACAGTCCTCGGTTTTGCGCAGTATTTTCAATCTCAATATGTAAATATTTTAACACCAAGACGATTTTTATGAGCAACTCTCTCTTCCTCCATCCAAAGCAAATTCCGTCACAGAAGTGAATGTTTAAAAGTAATAAATAGATAAAGAAGCTTTTTTTTTCATACAAATCTTGAAGTAATTATCGATGTTTTGAAGAAATGTCAAAAAATTTAGGTCTAAAATATGAGTAACAAAATGTCTCAATATAATTAAAATTCTAAATGAAAATGACAAAAAAAAAAAAAAAAAAAAAAAAGAGACGAAAAATTCGCAAGCAGCCAAAGGCCAACATATCGAATCTTTTCATCAGGTGTAAAACGGAAAGGTTCTCAATAACCCAGAACGGACAAATGAGTCAGATGAGCTGTGATAATAATAATAATAGTAAAATAATAATAAAATAATAATAATAAGGCAACAGAGAGGTAAGTAATATTACAGTTAAGAAGATTAATATAATGTTACAAAATTATGTTAATACAATCGAACAATCGAAAAATTAATCGATGGAATCAAACACCGATCAGTAAAAAACAAAGCAATACAAAGAATCAAACGGCTCAAAATATTATTAAAATTTATTAAACGAAATTGTGATAAAAAAGAAGCTGCAGTCTCTCGAGTTTCCTAACCAGGCTGTTAGTAGATTGCATGTAGTTTTGCCTTAGCCCTGGCGTAGGTGCAGCAAACTACTGCATATGAAATTATGCTTACTAATTAGTGGACAAACAGATGTTGGGTGACATTTTGAATCATATAACAATGTGTCGAACTGCAACTTGTTATTTATTCATTTATTTTTACTTTAACAATACGGTAGCCGTTAGTGTTCACAAAGAATTATTAAAGTTGCATGAAAGTAAAATAAACAAAATTACCGATATTTTGAATATCAAAGATTGAAGGTAATATAAAAGTAGAAAAAAACAAATTACAATAACAAAAAGGTAAATTAAATTAAACAGTCTCGCGTATCTCTCAGATGCAAACAGCAGATGTGGAGACTGCTATTGGTTCTAGACAAACTCTATTGATGATTAAGAGGAGGTCTGTTTAGGATAGGAACAAATAACTGAAGTCAGACGCTCGTAGCACTAACTGGTCTAAAGCTATAAAACGAAATTACCTCTAAGTGTATCTCTCAGACACATGCACCGCTGGAATGCTAGACTAGTGTACACAGCGTTTATACCCCACAGCGTTATTCCCCGCCCCACCCATTCAAATGCCGCGCAGTACCTCACCCCCAGAGCAAGAGCCCTCCCCCCAAATGAGATCAAAGATCTCTGCTAATTTAAACCTCCTTTTAATGGCACAGCTTGCGCCCCCTCCCCCACTGGTGGGTACTCCCTGCCTTTTAATACATTTATCAAACGAAGCGTGCTACCTGGTTATCTGTTCCACATTTTCTTGTAACTTTTTTTATACCAATTAATGTTCTCGAAATTTATTTTTAGCTATGATTAAACGATGTTTCTCTGCAACTAAACATAACATAAACACGCATCCAGTTACATCCCTACGGGTAGTTGAAAACACAACGCCTTAAGTGCAAACAAAACTGAAAAAGACAAACATTTTTTTTTTAATCTCTCACCCAATATTACATCCGAATGTCGGTCAGTCTTATTATTTTTGAAACTTAATTAAGTTTTTTTTTTTTGTGAACTTAGACTGTTTTAGTTCTAGAATTACGATTTTTAGCCGAGTTTAACTGTTTTGTTTCGTTTCAGGAAGCTTCCTAAATCTTCGGGAGATGGCAGCACCATCAGAAACACTCAAGGAAAATTTCTGCATTCCCAACTGGTATCTGTAAACAAGAGCTTAATGTAAATATTCGCGGGTTATCATCTGACTGTAAATACTGTACCGGAAAAATAAACACACAAGTTCACTTAATAACAAGTGTTTTTATGTAACACAATAAAAAAGGAAAACATGATTTGATTCCTTGACTGTCACAGAGAAGGCAGATTAAAAAAAAATTAATTACATATTGCTGAAATATTCGATTCAAATTCAAAATCATGAAATTATTCATCAACAATCAATTTTCATGTCAGTACACGAGAAACATGACCCGTAAAGAAATTCTTTTTGATTTACAGTTAAACTGGAGTATCTCAAAACAAAAATGGAAGTGAAAAGGAGAAAAAAATGTATTAGCCTAAAATTTTTTAAAATTCCACAGAAATGGAGATTTTCAAAATCCCAATTTTTAAAGAAAAACCCATCCCCCCCCTCTTTTTTTTTTTTTTTTAAATCCCTATCCCTCCAAAACCTCCATTTTTTGGGAAACTTTTAAACTGCTTAGATTATTCAGGTTAAACATCTTTTAGCAAGCTTCAATAAACAGTGAAAAACGATAATAGATGTTAAATTGTAACATATTACTGTCGTCGTCGTGAGATTTTAGATTATCAGATGCTTTCTCGCATTGTACTAAAAACATAATGCCTGGGTGGAAAGCCCTCACTAGTCAATATAGTATAATAAATACCATTTTATTTTTTATTTAAGAAGAATTTTATTAAGGTCTGTTAGATTGTTTACAACTTGTTTTAAACAGTGAAAGTAGGAAATCAGCCAGAGAGATCGTACAAAATCCCAGCCAAAATGCTAGATATCCACCAATGCAGCTAACGATTTCAGTCAGCTGAAAGTAAAAACATTTATTTATAACCACTAAATAAATTTATTCGACAATTTATTTTTTGTTTGACAATGTCCACCGCTTATTTAAATCACATTCGTTCTGAAGAGATTTGATTTTAAAATTCGGCTGATTTTATAAACCAGCATATGCACGCTTAAAAAGAAGTTTTAAAGTTTAAATACATTTGAAAGGAAATGAATTACTATGTTTATATTTTTCATAACAGTGTAGGCATTTTAAATAAATGTGAGATATCTATTTTTTTTTACATTTTCACAAAGATCTTCACCCCTCTTTAGTAACTCCCTCTTTAGTGTACCGGTTTATAAACACTTACCTCATACTTCGGCTTGTAAGACATAACAGTGAGTGACGATTCTTTGAGGCGTAAAACAACACCAGTGATTCTACAGGAGAAAAATCAATTAATGATCTGTCAAATACTCATCAGCTTCTCTAGAAGTACTTTTTGTATGCAATTCTCCTAAAAATTAGTCTTACCAGTAAAACCATCAAGTTACCGGATCCAGTTCAGCCTCGTCAAAATAAAGCATTTCCCTGCATGTCAAACATTGCCAAGAGAAATTATCAGATTATCATGCTATGGCGTGAGTTTCATTGTTGGTGACGCCAACGTTACTCGATCAGTCAATTCGCTACTATATATATAAGGATGAGAGGCCCAAAGTAAAGTCAAAACTGCAATCTCTGGATTTTGTAACTCGCTGTTCGGTACTTGAAGACAATTCAGCTCCTATGCTTTGGAGAAGTTGACGGCAGTAGTAAACTGTTATATAGCAATATAGTATATTTTCATTTTGAAGTGTGAGATAATCCAGCATATTTACAAAACGGTTCTATTTTGTCTGAATAAATGTCTCCCAAGAGGCTAGATTTCTTTTTGCTTTCCACAAAACAAGTAAATCGTTGTCAATAGAGAATACAAGGAAAATTCTATGTACATATTACAAAACAAATTTATACATGACTTCCTTTTCCGCCAATTTAATGATATTAGTACCTTGGAGTCAGCAAAGAAACACTTTAAATATTTTCCCCCCGAGTTTGTTGCGAACAAAAGCAAAAAAATGTTTTATACAGATCCCAATATTGGCAATTTTAATGTAATTCAATGGTTAACTCGCTAAATATCGCCAATAGTGGCCAGATTGAAACTAGATTTCAAAAAAAAAAAAAAAACGCGAAGGCGACCAATAAGCATAGCGATATATCACCAAGTGTTTGCCAAATTATAACAAGACTTGTGTTTTCATTGAAATTAACAATCATTTCCCCCGAAAAAAGTGTAAAAGACCCTTTTTTGAACATCCGAATGCAACCAAAAGGGGAGGTGCACAACTAGACCCCACTAGAAGTCTACGTGCCAAATTTCAAATTTCTAGGACATACCATTTTTGAGTTATGCGAGATACATACGCACATACACATGTACATATGGATGTCACGAGAAAACTCGTTGTAATTAACTCAAGGATGGCCAAAATGGATATTTCGGGTGTCTATACATTCTTAGGCACATATCCTCGTGTGATCGGGTTGAAAAAAAAAACTCAATATTCATTCGGGGGGGGGGGGGGGGCTGAGCAAAATGGAAATTAAGGCCAATTTTTCAGTGAACATTTTTTTTGCGAATACTATACTTTCTTTAGTATGTATTTCCGAATCCAACCTGGAACCTTTCTCAAGAATTCAGAAACCTTCCCAATAAAACCCAGCCATGTTTCTGGTATAAATCAAGAACCTTCCCACTTAGATATGTTCATTATAGTAATAGCTTGACACCATCGAGATTTATCAAAAAAGATCCTAAAACAAATACATGAACAAAGCTAAGGCAGAAGACCAGCGACACCAAAGCTAAGACTCCACAATTGCGAACTATTTGCACATTAAACGCCCTGATCCTCAAGAAAACGTGTAAAAATGATCTAAAACGGTATGAATAATTATGTTCTTTTTGTAAAATATAGATATTATACTTTTAGAAAGAGTCATCTTTACTACTTTTAGTATTTTCTATTTGATTTTTTCCTTTCGCAGCATTTTACGTTTTTTAACCCAGTTAACTGAGAAACGCAAAAAACGGGGTTTCATTGTACAGTAAACTCTCGATTATCCGCGAACGGATTTTCCGCGAGTCGATCAACAGTCAGAAACATGTATTTTCGCAGGAAAAAAGCAAACACCAATGACTTCTTTTTTTCGAAAAATTGTAAATTTTTAACTCAATTATTTTTGTTTTATTTATTTATTTACTTTTTAGCTTTCTTCATCGTACATGCACTTGTTCTTTATTTATGTTAAGTTTGGGGTCTTCTAGTCATCGGGTACAAACAAAGAAACAAAGAAACACCGTCACTTATATATATATATATATATATAAAATTAAGCAAACAGAATTACAAATATTAAGCAAATTATAAATAATAAATGATGATAAAAAGGAAAAATGCAAACAGCTATTAAGTAGGAATAGATAAAGAGTGAATCCAGAGCTCATCAGCCGTGGAGGATTCATTAATTATGGTCAAAAGGCCAAAATTTTAACTATGAACTAGAAGAGAATGTTTAAGCTCCAGTATATGTAATATAGAGTAACAGTGGGCAAACGCACCACTTGCTAAGCTAAAAACAATGAACTAGAGCTCAAACCTAAAACTAAAAGCAGGGGGTTTCGCCTCGACTAATTAGGAAAACAAGTTCCGATAATTAGCCTTCCACGGGACAGTACCTGCCTATAACAAAATACTTAACTATAAACTTCTAGTTTATAGTTAAAATTTTGGTCTTTTGACCATAATTAATGAATCCTCCACGGCTGATGAGCTCTGGATTCACTCTTTATCTATTCCTACTTAATAGCTGTTTGCATTTTTCCTTTTTATCATCATTTGTTATTTATAATTTGTTTAATATTTGTAATTCTGTTTGCTTAATTTTATATTTACTTGGCTTTTTAGTTTTGCTGCGTTGCGCATCTATGGGCTCTTGGTGTGGTCTTTTCAATATTTTTCACTTTTATTATATATATATATATATATATATATAGAAAATCCAAATTAATATATATAAATATAAAATATATATATATATATATATAGAAAATCCAAATTAATATATTCGCACCAAAGGATCTCTCCTCGGGGTGTTAAAACTTCTTGGCGACAATATATATACAAGTTTATTTTGATAAAATTAAGAAAAATCAACCTTTTTTTAAAAAAATATTTGTCTTGAATATAGTAGTAATTAAGTAGTTAAAAGTGTTCAAAATACTATACTAATAAATGAAATTAGTTAATACTTACGAATAATCCTCAATGAAAGTCTGTAAAGAAAATATGAATTCATATTTTAAAAGCGAGTCACAGAAAAGAATATTTTCGTCCTGCTAACAAAAATGTGAATTAACAAGATATCTTTTGCATTGAACAAACTATGATTTACTTTCCATTCAGTGGCGCATCCAGAAAATTTTTCTGGGAGGGATTTTCAAAATCGAAAATTGTTGCTTTCTTTCCCATTCATTTACAATGCGTTGTTATTGAATATCAAAGAATTTCTACAGATTAGTAATTATTCATTCAAAGTAACTGCTTAAAAACAATTAGTAATTCGTATTGATATCACTACGAAATGAAGAAAGCGGGGAAAAGCAGAGAATATTTATTATTAGTTTTACTTTAATCATACTTTTTTTTGTGTGAGTGTGTTTCTCTCGAGATCATTTAAAAAACCTCCTCCTCAAATACATTCATGTCTTTATGAATGTCAAATGCTAGCAAATAGAAAATCCGGTGCGGTAGGCTTCCCTCTCTCTAGATGTCCCTGAAAAAGATTTGTGCAGTGATGGAAGTTCTGAGGGACCATGATACCCTGTAGAGCTTTATTGACACCATTTTAGCTATCTTATACCAGTGGGGACGTGGGGTGCTCATCATGAAATACAATTATATAATTTCTTGTAAAAGCATACCAAAACACCAATAAAAGTATTGAAATATTCTTAAAAGTTATTTAAAAGATTGTATGTTTAGTTAGTCTAAAGTAACTTTTCTTTGGTGTTACTTTTGTTAAACAATAGTCTAACGTAGCAAGCAATTGTATCGAAATATACTAACACCAAGGTCAACGAGTATTTCGTTAATCATTTTTATTATTACTATTATTATTATCAGCATTATTATTATTATTATTATTATTATTATTATTATCATTATTTTTATTACTATTATTATCATTATTATTATTATTATTATCATTACTATTATTATTATTATTATTAGTAAACAATAGTATTACTATTACTACTACTACTATCATTATTATTACTATTATAATTATTATTTATTTATTTATTGTTTAATTCATTTTTTTATTTCTTTTTTCAAAGTTTTGTGTTTGAATTCAATTTTTCCTGTTAACGCATTTATTTTCATTCGGGTTTTTTCAGTGTTCCACTAATTTCTTTGAATGGCGCTCCGACCTTCCAAGAAAATAAATTATTTTCACCGGAAAATTTTCTTTTTTTCTTCCTTTCTTTCTTTAGTTCTGATTCTTTATTATTCTTCTGAATTATTTAGAAATCATTACAAAGATGTAACTTAACAAAAAATGTATCTTACCTGCATTCTTTCTACGACATCTGCGTAGTAAACCCATTTCCTGTAAAATTATTTGTTTTAAATATTTAATCGAAGTTAGACGTAAATGTCAAAGAATGAAGTGGTGTCTGAAATGTATTTCAATTTACCTGCAAAATTTTAGTATTAAGCTTTAGCTATCGTATGTTATGTGCTCAAACATATTTTAAGACCGTCATAGTTATATAGAAAGAGTTCGTATTTTACTTTTATAGTGCAGAAACAACAAAAGGTGCAACTACTTTTATATTTGCAACTTTTAAACTACTACTTTAAAAAATATATTAGACAAATCATGTCTTATCTATTTTAAAACATGGTCACTTTGATAATATTTTTAAAATACTAAGAGAATGTATTCAGGGGCGATTTTGGGGAAGTAAAAAATTCCAGTTTTAAGAACATTTTACCGAGCCAATTATCCAAACATGGACGAGCAAATTACGATAACGTGGACTAGCAAATTAACGTAGCAAATTGACGAGAAATTAGTCACCCATTATTTGTGAACATACAGGCGTAGCAATTGACATTTTAATATTCTACTACGGGCAAAACCGTGCGAGTACCACTAGTAAAAAATACAGAAGGAATGTTTGGTTTAGTGTAGACAATTATTTATTTGCAGAATTAGTGACTTACACGCAGTCGTTTTTGCAGCTGAAGTAGCATTTGTCTCTTTCCTCAGTGATCACACTAACATTAGATGAGCATATGTACTCTTCATCTGAAACAGTAAATTATTATAGAAATCAAGGAATCTTGCATTTTTTGCTATTCAGTAACTCAGCTTCTGTTCGATAAAGTTTTAATGTTTCTTCTTTTTGTAATCTTTAAATCCTTATACATATAATAGGCAAAATCACTGATCGAGTAACACACTGACAATAACCAAAAGTGAAACTCACTATAAAATGCATGTACTTATGCCCGTCAATTTCTATCTCAGTACGAAACCATAGGTTATAAATGATTGGCGTGTAGGCATTATTTCATCGTTATTGCACCTAAAATCCGTTTATTTAATTATAAAAAAGTAGTACCCTGAAAACTAGTCGATGCGTCCATTTCCGCCTGTAAACCGGATGTTAACCTTTCCATCTCATCAGTAGTCAGAATGTATGAATAGGTTCCTATTCCGCACTAAACCATAACAATGTAATTTTGTAAAATAAAAAAAATAAAGAAAAGAAGACAAAAGAAAATTAATTTGAATTCTGAAATTTTGAATCCAAATTATGTTTTTCGCAATCACGAACTGAGACAGGACCCTACTCATTGGAGTTATTGTTTCTCGAAACGGCTCCTGTCCCCCCCAAGCCTGCCTCTCCTCCTGGGCGGTTACGTGTACATAGTTGTGTGTGTGCGTAGACCTGTGTGTATGCACGTAGGCGTGTGTGAGTGTATGTGTGTGAAGTCGTGTATGTGTTTGAAAGTGCGTGTGTGTAGGACATGGACGCCTCCGACCAGGAGATCGGATAGCTCAAAACCGGAGCAGCCGCGCCGCGCCACCAGCAGAGGACGGTGGGCGGTGGTGCTGCAAAGGCTTCTGGTCCAAGTTGAAAAAGGCACGGACACCAAAAACGGTCAAATGAGAACAAAGGGCAATCGTGATTGCTCAAAAAAAAAAAACGTTTTTACGCTGTCCCAAAAAAGTAGTGAAAATGTGACTTACGTTAGTCTGGATTTGTGGTACAGACACATTTATTGGAACACATCAAATTTGAAGGTTAGCCTCTCTGATAAAAAGGCAGTTTACCCCGTCATACCATGACGGGTTGTTTTCTAGTAGTCTCATATCTGTCAACAATATCCCTAACGGAAATTGAATACATTATTGTGTGGTGAAATTCATTTAATTACCGAAAATGGGGACTATTCTACACTTTGAAAGATTTCTTTGATTTTTCCGTTTTCTCATGAATGTTTCAAAGTTGAAAAAAGTAGAATGTGCTTAGGAGAAAATTCTAAAAAGGTATTAAGTTTACAGTGCATGCTCCTTTCGTGAGAAGGAAAAAGTTCCTGTTCTCCAAGTGAAAACTCTCTTTGTTTTGTAAGGTAGTCTTACCACCGATGGTTTGGAAAAGTAAACATCCGGTTCAAAGGCGGAAATGGACGCGTCTATTAGTTTACAGGGGTATTAATACGTTGCAGATGTGCGCTTCCGCCTCTCAATCATTTAGACGCAGTTTTGTAAAAATGACAATTTGTTCAAGGCAATATTTTTCATATCTAAACTATATTCGATCTATATTCTCCCTACAAATAATGTTTTATAGTTTTACAACATAATTTTGGGATTACTATTTTGATTTTACATTTCCGGTCGAAATGAAAATATTTTATTTTATTTTGGTTGTTTCCATGAAAACTCTTTTCGTTTCCCCTCATTTTCAACTTAGAGAAATAAATAAATTAAAAAGTCCCTAGTAACCGTGCATCAAAATCTCATCGTTATTTCTCTTCTCCCCTACTAGATTCATCGAGATGGGATCGTCCTAATTAGCAGCTTGCCAAATACTATGCCCTTTGTGGTTAGACTGCAAGTATTCAGTGCTGCTCTAAATCGTCGTCGAGAATAACAGAGTAGTTTCATTCTGCCCTCGTAGTTCCACTCCGTTCTGCCTTCTTTATTAATAAGGAGATCCCTCTTCCCTTATTAATAAGGAGAGTAACTTTGAGCAGCCTAGAACTACATTTTGAGCTCTTAATATATATAATAATTTAAATTGATACTAAATAACATAATGTTTTAGCGATATTTATTATTTAGGATGGTTTTTTACTGCATGATTTACTGAACTAAACAGCGTGATCTTACCACGACCTGCTAAAGGCCTGCAATAGCGCGGATTTTACTCTGATCTCTTTTAGTACTTTGAATATAAGAAATACGTGTAATAAAATCTTTACTAATATTATAAAGAGAGAGGGCGGATTTTTGTGTGTTTATATGTTCGAGGTAATCTCCGGAACCCCTGCACTTATTTGAAAAATTCTTTCACTATATGAAAGGTGCTTTCTTACTGAGCAACATAGGCTATAGTTCGAAAAAATTCGATTAATAGTTCTTTTTTTTAATTCCAATTTAGGCCCAAATTTCACGTAAATTGCCTATTATTGGCTATTAAAGGGGTGAAAAATTACTTGCACATATTAATATTTTATATCGTTGAAAAGGGTAGAATTTTTTGCGTTCCAAGCAATTTGTTTCAATGCTCTAACTTCATTACGACGGGAGTAATTTGCGTTTTTAGCTCGAACTTTTTTAGGCTTAGCTGAAATTTTGGCAATACTTTCTTCATTAAATTTATCAATAAAAAGTGAAGGAATTGTCCCACAGTTTTCTTTTTGACACCGTTGGAAAATGCGACATTTTTTACTCCAGAAATATCTCGACCTGGTCGAAAAAATAATCTTCTATCTCCAAAGGAAAAAAAGTTACAAGCCATTAAAAATAAACTTCGAATAAATCTAATCTCCATTAAAATTGCTGCTGTTTTGTTTTGCATTGCCATGGTTACATCTTTTAGCTTCGCTTCATTTTAATTTCTTAAAGGTCCACAAACTTGGTGCCACGGAATTATAAGCAATGCAGAGCATTTTTTAACATAGGGACTACGCGACACCAATGTCGCGTAGTGAAAAAATTCTGTCGCCTAGAAGATGCAAAATCAAACCACTGGGCGACATAGGAAAATCCAATATTGGTTCACTCATAACTCATTTTTGTAAACGGTTTTCAAATCTTTGTAAAACCTTAGGAAGCCCCTCGTCTTCTTTAAAACCGCTGACTCATACTTGCCGAAAGAAAGTTTTTTTTCCTTGTGGAAAGGCCTTGCCCGTAAACGGGCCACCCAGGGTCACCTCGTACTCGGCGACAGATTAAACAATCGATTAGCACCCCACCTCAGCCGATAAGCTTTTCGCGCTTGTGTAAGGAACGCTGACTTGGGACAGCATAAGTAGTTTGGTTTCAGACCCTGGTTTGGTTTGCTTATCTTTTTCTCAACACCCATGGCTTTCTCCGATCAGTCTGTTCCCCTGAGGGAAGCGCGAAAGTTTCATTCGTCAACAATGATGAGTAGCCATTATAAACCTTTCTCGAAATCGTCCCACTCTCATTTGTAGGAATGGTTTTGAGGGAAGGCCATATCAAGGTCCTGGGCCATATAGCGAAAGGAAAGTGACACGGTGACACCTTGGGATAATCAGGGAAAGGGCTGTCCGCAGCGGAGCCACTGTAGACAGCACCACATTTTTAGATGGTGCCAGGGGCTCCTACAGGAGGCTTGTGAGTCTCTGAGGTTGCACAACGCATATCTATTATTGGTGTCCATAGCAAAATTTTCTTCTTCAAATTAGGGAAAATATTTTTCAAAAAATTGAAATACAGAAAAAAGAAATTCAACGCACTCCAAAACTGATCGGTAGGTTGTATTGAATTTTTTTGAAATGGGTTTTATTTTTGCAATTTTGTACCTTACATCTTATTTTGGTATCCCATCTAAATATAACGTTTAGACAAAAATAGCATCGAATAAATAACATATTGTCATTCTGCACACTCTTTGTGTTTGTGCCGTTTGTCATAGGGTTATTGAGCAATCACGAATAGCATATTATCCTCATTTCAACAAAACTGATGCTGCTCTGGTTTTTCAGATTTCTGTGACGACAATAGTTTTTAATATTTATTTAGAGAGTGAAATTTTCTTCGTCATAGTTACAAATCTTCTGTGGTTTAATTTCATTCATATTTGTTTCAGGCCTTAACTCAAGCAAACTTTATATTTACAACAAAGTTTTTTTTTTTGTGTGTAAAATTATGTTTTTTTCATTAAAAAACGCCTATATAAATTAACTTAAACAGCGAAACGTCATCTAATCGTCTTTAATATTTACAGATTACTAATACCCATCTTTAAGTTTGATAAGAAATTAAAATGCATAACGTTACACGCTGTAAATAATCTTTATGCTTAATGTGCTGGTGGATATCGGCCATAAAAATCTTAATCTTTATTACCGGAACCTAATTACCATTTCTTTTTTTATGGATATGCCTCGTGCTACCTATTGTAAAAAATTACCAGTACCACCACGGGTAAAAACATTGCTTTTAAGTAAGCTACAAATTTTAATCGAGTTATTATGCATTTCTTTTGTTTTTTTGAATTGAATTTTAGAACTTGTTTACTAGGTAACACTCACGACACATATGGTTAAACTTTGTTAAGATGTGCCGTTTCCGTTAATAATCGTGGTTTTTCCAAGAAACTGCTATATGATTTCTTTCATTTCAACTACACATTAAAGAAAAAAAATAATAATAATATTAATTCCATCTTGGAAAAATTAGTGAACGAATCGCGATAATACGTTACTTTGAGTTCGAAACCAGTGAGTGATTTAAATGTATTCTGCCACTCTGGGCATCTGACTCCAGCATTGCTTCTTTAGCAAACAAAACTGCTTTTGTTCAAAATATGCAGTGTGTTTTGTGTTCTTTTTAATTATCTATATCCCTAATCTTACCAAAGATAGTCTAGAATGCGATTTTAAGTTTACAAATTGGAAAATTTTCCTGAGATGGGAAATCTTCTGGGATGGGAGGCCTTTCAATCTCTCCTCCTCTTAAATCACCATAAATCGTTTAAAACAGCATTTTCAGAGTTACAATTTCAAACAATTTTTGAGGGCAGGAACCGACTAACTAAAAGTGAGGCCCAAGGCCCACAATAATTTAGAGGGCCCCTGAAGGCTATTATTTTAAAAATGTGTGTATTTTTTGTATAGTTGCAATGCTATGCATAATTCTTTTAGTAATTCGGGGCACCTTAGGAAGAGGGGGCCCCAGGCCCAGGCGGCCTGTGTGGTAATCAGGCCCTGTCTGAGGGAGCTTCCAAACCTCTTCTCCTCTACCATTACCAAAGATGAATAGAATGCGTTTTTAGGGAGCAAGTTAGAAAAATTTCCTGTTGTGGGGCTTCGAGACTTTCCTTCACGTAATATCATGAAAATATGGTATTAACCTGCGTTTTTAGCACTACAATTTCAAAACAATTCCGTCGGAAAACCCCCGAACCTCCCTCTTCTTTACATAATTGGAGATAATATTTGCGTTTTTAAAAGGTTTCAATTTTGAAAAATGAGCGAGAGAGGAATGGGGGGTGGGTCCTCCGACCCATTAATATTACGAAAGACAGTTAGAATGCATTTCTAAGATTACAAATGAGAAACATTTCTTGGGAAGGGCCTTGAAATCTCTCCATAGACAGGGGAGCGCCACCAAGCCACTTCTCCCCTAACATTACCAAAGATCGTCTAAAATGCGTTTTTAAGACTACAAATTTGAAAATTTTCCGGGGGAGAAACCCCCGGACCCCCTTAATTCAGAGTTAATATTATAAACCAAGATATTCTCTTTTCCCGGTAATCTAATAAGCGAGCTCGACTGCTTACAATCAGATTCTTTTTATCAATATTTAGATCTATTAAAGATTTACTCATAAACCAGAAGCTGAAACTATTCTCTTTGTATATATTTAAGATACGCCTGAAATAACTAAAGGGCCGCCAGTTCCATATGTCACCTATGTTTTTGATCTCACGACGGATATAAGAAGATATATATAGCAACAGTTAGACATTTAATTATTTTTAACTTATGTCGCCTAGTGAAAATTCCTTAAAAAATGCTCTGAAGCAATGGGGAAATGTTTTCGCCAATTCTGCATATTTTACCATCTACGTTATCATAATTCCCCCAGACAATGTAAAAATTGCGGGAAGAGTTTGAAAACTAGGAGTCTTAGCAATTTTCCCAATTGTCGCCAAATTTGTGGACGCCAAAGACCAAGGGCTAATGTACTCCGGCAATGGCCTTGCTGATAGTGACAGAAGCAAATATTTTTATCCCATAATTGACGATAGCGCCAAACCCCCAGTTATCGAAATAACTTCGAAATTACTAATGAAAAGAAACCAGAGCATCGTAAAAGCCGGGAGGATGGAAGTTGTATTTGTGCATGCTTTTACCTTTAATTCTAAAGAAGGAATTTACTATGATTTAGCTTTCGAAACTTAATGATATCCAAACAAAATATCAATGTGAAAAGTAGCCAAGTTCGATCGAAATGAGGTTCTGGATAGACGGTGTCACCGACAAGATTCAGATCTCAACGGATAACAAGTTCCATAGCAGTTCCTCATGGAAATTGGATTGCCCCGTGTTCTTCAATTCATTTTGAAAACAATTTTTTACTTTCTTTGATCCCGGATTTAAACTTGGCAAGTTACTGTATAATTAGAGTGGGCACATGTTTTGGAAATTGTTTTTTGACGACCAAAACTTGCCGCAAGTTTAAAATCCGGAATCCAAGAAAACAAAAAATAAAAAAAATGTTTTCTGAATGACTTGGAAAACATGGGACAGTCCAACTTCTGAGGAACAGCTATGGAACTTGGTACCCGTTTAGATCTGAATTTTTTTATCGGTGACGCCGTCTACCCAGGGCCTCATTTTGATCGAACTTGGCTCTTTTTCACATTTATGTTTTGTTCGGATTAATTTTACAGCGATCCATAGCGTACGGTAATGCCCACAGCCCCGCTATTTTAATTACGATATAGAAAATAATGCCTTTTAGTTCAAAGCAATTTCATGTGTAACGGAAAGACAGTTTTTTTTTTTTTTTTTTAAGTTTTAAGCGATTACAGTGAAATTATTTTCATTTCAGCTGACTTTTTTTCTCTGCACTTCATTGTTAAAATATGAAAAACGAGACAGAGAAGAGAAATTCTATTCCTTTTTCCTCACTGTTTGTGCTCTTTTCTGCTCCGTGTTGAAATGACAATTTTCTGAACCAAGTTTTTGGACTTTTTGGATATTTGTGTGACATTGTGTATTAATTCAATCTTTTAACTGACGAATACTTTCGTGATAGAGAAGTAACAATAAGAAACTGTTAATTTAAATAATTTTTCATGCACTAGGTTGATAAAATTCAAATTTATGCGTTTTGACGGAATAACTGTGGTGGAGTGGCTTTTAAAGTCCATTCATTGCTATAAAAAAGACCTTTTTTCTTAATTAAGTTAAAAATTGTTGCCTTTAACTTATATGACACTACTGTTGTTGTTTACGTGTCCATGGTTAATAACCATGAAAGGATTGAGGGCTATTCCCTCGAGATTTTTGACATTTTTATTTATTCACACATAGACAACATGAGAAAGATTTTCAGCGTTAAGAAAGGAAATACACCACTCAGAGCATCCGAGGTTATCGGACCCACGTTTACCGGCATTGGAAGCAAAGTTTCTACCACAAAGCCACGAAGGCCCCCAACGCATAATGAATGAGGCATAATGAGTGATATAGTTTACAAAATCATTCCAATAAATTAATGAAAAAAAATTCTTTCGAGAGAATTTTGACGGACAGGTGTAATCTTTATATCAGGATTTTTCTTAAAATTACTTTATGGACTATGTTTAGAGCTCAGACAAAATTATGTGTGCACATTTTAACTAACGAAACAGGAATTTCAGAGTGGAAAGAGAAATTTACACTTGCTCTAATTTTTTTTAAATTTAGTTTTATAGCACGAGCAGAGCCGTGCGGGTACTCCTAGTGTTAAATAAAGACGTTACATTTACCAGTTTGGCAAAGTAAATCAAAAGGCAACATTTTCCCGTTGTTAAGCAGCTTCAAAGGAAAGCATCCACATGCATCGAAATATGGCTGAATGTTGCAAAGTTGCAGACAAATCTGAAATGAAGAAGCAGTTCTAGTTAATCTTTAGTGAAAATAACTTGGTGATTGAAAGAACTTATTCATTATCCTGTCCCTTACGTTTGGCAGAAACGAAATTTCCTTCCCCCCTTAACTTTCAATTTTGCCTTTCGGTATATTTAGGAATTTAATGTCGGCGAAACTGTGCGGAAAGTAGGAAAAAATGAAGAAATGAAATTTTGCGTCGGGAAAATGGCTAAAAATCTCTATTTTCTCTTATATTAAGTCTTGGTTTGCCCTTACTATAGGTTTCCTAACTATAGCTAATTTCTCAGTACGAAATCAGGTCACAGATCTGAGTTACGCTCAAAAATGTTACTTTGTATCGTTGCCTACGAGCTTTGAAAATGTATCCACCATTTTCAACTTTTCTCATCTTAAAACATCTCAACTCTGCCTTTGAGGGCTTTACCTCAAACTATGTTACTGCCATTCCAGACTGACCGTCCATAACAAGGGAGAAACAGCAGTCTTTGGATGCCGTAATGAGCTGTTTAGCATTTGTTTGTTGATCCTTCATAATGTCTGGTTGCGGGGCATTAGCTTTAAGTTTGTTACTTTATCTCTGCCCTTCGTAGCTTTGAAAACATAAAAATAATTTATGGATGAGAAGTTCATTAGAAACTTAGGAATACCTGTTTTGACCATGGTCCGGTGAAGTTGTTAGATGCGAATTCATGGAGATAATCTCTGCAATCTGTTGTATAAGGGCTCGAAAGCAATCTATGTTGCTCCTGAAAAAGGGATGCCAATGATAATACCCACACACATGCATACTCGGACATTCATTTCTCCATGCATTTTCATTCAGATGCAACTTTTTCAGAATTTTTTTAAAAATACTTCTCATTCACAAGTGACCATAAAACATTGTATTTAAGTAAAACATGAGACAAAGAATCACTTGGTGCCCGCAACTCAATTTGGAGAAAAAGTGCAGATACGACAATTTGTGCGCTTATCACGGCAGTATACAGCTTTCATGAGAAAATCAAGTGGATTGAGGGTGGTTAAAATTAAACTGACAGTACGTATACATATACTTCAAACTATCAAAGATGATGGAACGACTCCGACATGACATATTTAAGAGCATATTTGTATGCAATTTGATTAATCTTCTTTACTAATAATAAAGCTGAAAGTCTCTCTGTCCGGAGGATGTCTGGATGTCTGGATGTCTGTAGGATGTCTGTAGGATGTCTGTGACGCGCATAGCGCCTAAACCGTTCCTCCGATTTTCCTGAAATTTGGCACAAAGTTAGTATGTAGCATGGGGGTGTGCACCTCGAAGCGATTTTTCGAAAATTCGATGTGGTTCTTTTTCTATTCCAATTTTAGAAAAAAACTATCATAAATTACGAAATTATCATAACGTGGAACCGTAACATGGGCACAAACCAATTGGCGAGATACGAAATTATCATAACGTGAAACTGTAACGTCGGTACAAGCCAATTGGCGAGAAAATTCACCATACATTATTTGTAAATATACAAGCGAACCAAAAGACCTTTAATTTTTCTATTACGGGCGAAGCCGTGCGGGTGCCACTAGTAGTGAATAATGCTCGTGTATATCAAACAAACCTCGTTGACGAATCACTGGGGGTAAAACGAAATTTAGCACTGTGTTAACAACTGGTAACCTTTTCCAAAAACCTTTTCTAAAAAAATTCTGTACGGAGACCTATATCTGCTAACGATCCCACTTTTTTTTTTTTTAATGCTTCTTGTTAATACTATTGATTAATTAAATATTATTATTTTTACATTTAGTGTTTTTTCATGTTTTTATTATTGTAAATTTTATCGTTACGTATTTTTATTTGTCTAATAATTTTCTGTTTAAATTTTCTCAATATGTCTACTGCATCTATCATCCATTCCATCTAAAGTTTTGCGTGAAAGAAGCAGAAAACTAAACATAAGACAGTGGGGCAAGCAAAGGGATGTAAGGGGCAAAGCTAAAAATTTAGAGTTAACCAGTACAAATGGTAGGGGAATCTCTCCTCTGTTGTGGGGGCAAGAGAGAGATAGTACTAGTAGCCCTGGTTGGTGCTGTTATACAGCAAGATTTAGAAAATCTTTTCTATGAAAGCCTACCTAGGACCTTATATTTAAAAGAGTTTTACTCAAATCTTGAAAATACCCACTTACATCCCTTTGCTTTTCACTACCTCATATAAGAGAAAAGAGAGAATAATGCAAATTTAGCTCAGACAAATTTTCGACCTAACTTTAATTAAAAGAACTTACAAGCGAAAATACTAAATAAATACCAAACAACTCACCACTCTAATTTGAACTTCATACTTTTTTCCCAACTCCAATTCAATCTCAGAAAATTGTGCGTCAAATGGAGAGTGAATGCCCAAAATAGTTACTGGAGCAAAATTTGGGTTTAAAATATCCTGTAAGTCATAGCTTATGTAAAATTCAGCTCCAACATCATAATGAGGACTAATGAAAACACCTGAAATGAAATTTAAGTAAAGTATTTTCTCCTTTATTACTCATCCAAACTAAGCTTTAAATAACTAAAAACGTGAGGAATATTTGAGATTTTGCTTAGAATTTTTTGTAATTACTTTTGTGCTTATTTATTCGTTTTTTTTTTTTTTTTCATTCAAAGGGTTTTAAGCTCCTTTAGTCCTGAAGGTAGTTTTGAATAGCAAATTCAGGTGGATTTTTTTTTTTTTTTAATTGTGAGAACGTTAGTCAAATGAAACCAAAAGAAATTAAGCAAAACTTTGAAATGTTTTTAATAACCTACTATTTTAAATTTATTTTGTACTATTTGCTCTTTGTTTTGGTTAAAATCAACACGTCCAAGCAATATGATTTTAAAAAAAATAAACCTCACATTGTCTCAGTGTTACAAAGAGCTCATTCGTGAAAATGAGCCATGTGATCATATAGTTCTGCGTTTAGATACTGAAATCTTGAGTACCCTTGTAGCTCTGAACATGTATGAAATCATAGTGGCTATTTGTACATCGTTGCTATTTTGTAAGTTGTCCTTATCGAGTTCAAATTCAAAGATACGATAGGTAAAAGCAACGATTTCCCAGAACGTTTTTGAGTTTTACACTTCCTGTAGAAAATTATTACTATTATGATTGTTATAAATTATTATTATTGTTATTTATTATTATTATTGTTGTTGTTGTTTATTATTGTTATTATATTATTATTATTATTATTATTATTGTTATTTATTATTATTATTGTTGTTGTTGTTTATTATTGTTATTATATTATTATTATTATTATTATATATTATTATTATTGTTGTTGTTGTTTATTATTGTTATTATTATATTATTATTATTATTGTTGTTATTTATTATTATTGCATTTTATTATTATTATTATTACTATTGTTGTTATCATTAGTATTATTATTGCTATTATAATCATTATTACGTCTGTAGGAACGATACTGGGAGGCAAGAGACCGAATGGGTCGATAGACGTTTTCTACTGTCATTTTTTTGTTATTCCTTGTTGTTTCTTTGTTCATTAGTTAGTTTGTTTTGGATGTCAATATTGTCTTTTGTACCCGCCATTGAAAAAAATCATCACCATTATTATTACTATTATTATTATTATTCTCATTATTATAATTATTATTATTGTTATTATAATTATTATTTTTATTGCTGTTATTACTATTATTAATATTATTGTTATTATTATTACTATCATCATTGTTGTTTTTACTATTCTTAGTATTATTGTTATTATTATTAATGTCATTATTGTTATAAGAATTATTATTTTTGGGAATATTATTATTGTTGTTATTACTGTTATTATTACTGTTATTACTATCATTATTACCATAATTTTTTTATTATACTGAAAAAGGAATTTTAGAAATTGCTGTACATCAACACATTTGCTACTCACTTGTAATTTTTTCTGTTTCTCTACCACCGTATCCATACATGTTTGTAGAAGAACAGGGCAAGTATTCCAGACCTTTGTTATAAACACTATGGATAAATACGGAAGTCTCATTTCCTTGGCTAAAAGGGTAAAATTTTTATTGACAAATTTGTTATGCTTAAATTTAACAATAAAAAATTGAAAAATGAACTTTTCGCTACTTTTTCAAATAAGAAGAAAACAACTTTAAAAGAAGATTTAAAATCTGCATTATTTTCCGGTTTTTTGTTCGACCAATCTTAGGTTCAAATAACAGAATTTTTAAAAAATAATAAGCACTTTTCATAATACACTCAAAAGGATAACATAACTTTTCTGGGTCAGAAAGGACAGTTTCAGTATTTCTGTAGTTTTCAATCATTCCAAGAAAATGATACCACAAACGAAGAAAAGTGCGGTTCAAGTCATGTACAGAATTTTTTTTATCATTATCTAGCTTTCAATTATAAATTTGAGTGTTGAATTATGCATATTTTTCTTAACGGGAAAGTTTGGTTTCAAATGACTTGAGCTGCACTTTTCTTCGTTTGTGGTGTCATTTTCTTGGAATTTTCGAAAACTACAGAAATACTGAAACTGTCCTTTCTGATCCAGAAAAGTTATTTTATCCTTTTGAGTGCATTATGAAAAGTGCTTATTATTTTTTTAAAAATCTGTTATTTTATTCTTTTTAGTGTAAATGTATTTCAGAAATAGAATAATGTTACCAACACGAAATTTCACCTTATTTTTTTCAAACAAATGCTCCTTACTGAAAGAAAACGAATCCTTTATACGTGTCTAAAACTTTAAACAATTGGCCCTAAAAATTTATCCTTGTTCCTCTCTAAGATTTTTTTGTGTGCTAAATTAATTAGAACCATTTAAATATTAAAAGATTTCGCCAAACTATTTTATGTTTCACAACGTGCAAAGTTACTGATAAACATCTTAACAGGATGGATCTCTTGGATGAGGATAAAAATCCTAAGAAAGCAATCATATTGAATAAATTTCATGCTTTCTCCAGAGAAACCTTGATTCAAAATTTTCATTATGATTGATTTTAACCTTAATGTTGCAAGGCAACACAATTTGTGACAATGGGTTTCATATTTAAACATTTAATGGGGATATTCATAGATTAATAATAAGAATAGACCGAGCTATGGCAACCCTTTTGCTGCTCATAAACCAAACCATGTGACTGGTGGATATCCTAAGAATAGCAGGCAGCAGACGATCAACGCCCGCGAGAAATAAAATAAATTGAAATTGATGGAACACGGAAGAATGATCTTTTATGGAGTCCGATTTGTAAATTTGTTATTCTAAGTTGTAAATATTTTGTTAATATAGTGAGTTTTTCGTTTAGATTTTTGTGCATTTTCTTTAGTCAATTTCAATACCTCTCTAAGCAATTAAAGATGCAAGCGCCCAAAACGAATCGGCAAACGGTAAGATTTTTACCTACAATTTCAATTTAAGATACCGATTAGTTCATTTTTGCGTTAACGCAAAGCGTTTACGCCATTACGTTTACGCCAACGCTAACGTAGCAGTTCCGAATGAAATAAAAGTTACTGAAAGCTGTGATCAAAAACTAATTACTAATGTCAAAATAATGCATAACTAAAAGAAAAACAGTTTAATCTCTGCACCTGGAAAAAAATTATAATGAAAACACATTACGTCTTAAAATACATGTCGAGTGCCAAACTATAGATAATGTTGCTATCTAGCAACCATGCTGCCAAAGCTTTCGCCAAGCCTCCCACCAGTCACATGATGTATCCATGAACCAATTTTTTCATCAGCAAGTCTGGGAAAGCTCGGTCTACTCTTATTATTAGTCTATGGTGAAATTACATGAAATTTGCTGTTTTCCATCCTAACCGAAATAATGATTTTATTTCAGAATTTCAATTTTTCAGCGTTAAGTTGTACCTAAAAATTAAGCAAATCATTTAGTGAAGTCCAGAAGTCTCTAAGTGATTTAGTTGCTGAAATATAAGCAAAAGCAAGCCTCAGATTACTCCGTGACAAACAGGTCAAGTATAACAAAAGTGCTTAAACAACAAAATATACAGGTTACACAAATAAAATCCTTTTTTTTCTTTCTCTTTTTTTATATGAATAGGACAATAAAGTTTTCAAAAACGACAGAAGCATCGAGGGAGCACGCGTGAAATTTTGACAGAAAGAATTTTTTTCAAAAAGATGATTACTGGTCACAAGCAATCAATAGCAATTAAACCAAAATAAGCTAGTAATCATCTTTACTAATAATAAAGCTGAAAGGCAGAATAGAAATAAATAAGTAATCTAACAAATGCACTAGCTACCAGTGCAACTGCTTTACTTCAGAACGAGTTGAGAAAAAGGTGTAATGAATATTGCGGTCTCATAAAATTATATGGTGCCCACAGCAGACTTGATTTAGATAAAAGAAACATGTACGGGATATACCGGCATATGACATCCAGAGACTGCAAATTCGTCCTTGTTATGTACTCATCAGTCCGGAGCAGTCAATAATCGAACTGGAGGCAGATGTCATCTCACTGAAACTCAGAGAGCCTACAAAGTGGTAGCTAAAATGAATTCAGCGCACTAGCGAGCGTCATTGTTGCGGTTTTTACTAGTGATTTGAAAGCAAAGTTTCGGTAATAAGCAGTACCGTTAAACACCCGGACTTGTCCCCTCCCCCCCCCCCCCGTTTTTCTTCCAGAATCCAGACTGATGAGTCCATAATAAAAACAAAGCTGCATTCTATAGATGTCATTACCGGGCTGTCGCTATGGTAATGGTAACATACAGTTCAGATTTAGCTCTGGTTTAAGGGCGGTTACTTACTGCTTATTATGAAGATATATCTTTGATTATAGAGTTAGGAGAGCGCGCATGTCTGATTTGTCCTGCCACAAATATCAAATTTTGGTTTTCCGCTTCGTAAAAATTCTCAGAATGCATAAATCATTTCTCAATATGTTTTCATCACATGACATTTTATCTAAATAGATATTTTTACGAATAAACAGTAAAAGTGGATACTTACAAAAAGAGTTCCGGAGGGGTGAAAGCGTTCAAGAAATCTCTCTCACCAAAGTCTTCTCTCGATTGGGGAAACTGAAGAGAAAAATGTAATAATAAATGTATCAAACTTGTTCGGTGTATTAAAACAGACAGGGATCAGTAGGTTCAATATTTTAAAATGATTAGTTAGTTAAACCGTATTTAAGCTCACTTCATCAATGACCAAGAAAGAAGTTTTCGATGCCGAATTTGATTCGGTTAACTACTATCTCACTGATTTAAAAGCTGACTCATAGTCACTTGGGCCAACCTGCCTGGATTATGGAGTAAATTGATCCACGTTACTTATGTAGTGTTCAGATCAGGGCTGCGTAGTCGGAGTCAAAGATTCGGAGTCGGACTGATTTTGGGGTAAAGGAGTCGGAATTGGGAGTAGAGGGCTTAAAGTTCCAAGCGTCGGAGTCTGTCTTTTATCCTCAAAGTCCACAACTGTGCCAGTAATTGTGGAGTCGAACTGATTTTGGGGCAAAGTAGTCAGAGTCGAAAGTTCTAAAATTTCTGGATTCTGAGTCGGTCATTTTCCCTCTGACTCTGCAGCCTTGGTTCTGAAAATTCAGAAGTTGATCAAAAGACACTATTCTGTGCTTAAAATACACCGCCAGCTCAGTTATTCCATCCGAGGACTGCAGTTTCGTACTTTTTAGCACTCATCAGCCCGGAATAGGAATCACATGAGCTGAAGGCGAAAAATCTTTTAAGGGAGTCAAGAGAGCCAAACAAACTGCTAGCTAATGCAGAATTAGCAAACCAGATGAGCGTCCGCAGCAATGGTGCGGTTCAACTCAAAGATTGAT
Source organism: Uloborus diversus (assembly GCF_026930045.1). Lineage (NCBI taxonomy): Eukaryota > Metazoa > Arthropoda > Arachnida > Araneae > Uloboridae > Uloborus > Uloborus diversus. The sequence continues at coordinate 129,808,574 of NC_072736.1, forward strand.
TGCAAAGCTAAAGTTAACCTTTAAGGTGCCTTAACCCTGGCTTTAGGGCTGTAACTTACTACAAGACTCCATTCTGTGTTTGGGGAGTCAAGTTTTTAAGCTGTGATATATTTTTCATTTCTTTTCCAAGGTACTCAGAGTTGAGTATTTCAATGAATACATATTCTGAAATGAGAAACCTGAGGGTAAATGTTAAAAGGTTAAGTCTTAAGTACGAAACCATTTCATTTGGATCTTCGTTGAAAAACATAAACAGTTAACAAACTGTTGGCTTCACTTGCTCAAACTAAACCCCCTTCAGTTGCCTAAACTTTGTGTTTCATGTTTAAAGTATCTGTATTAAGACACTTTTATTCTTATAATTCCATTTCAGATCCCAAAAGAATAATGGGGAATATGTAGGGCCTGACTAACTAGAAGAGAGGTCCTAGGCCCACAATAATTTGGATGCCCCTTACAGACTCTACAGCGGAATTTAGAGGTTTGGGGATCGTTGGAATGCATTTCTGGGGGCCTCTTTGTCTATCACATTACTATAATAATCAATTATCATGTGAGTGCATTTATAAATCCCTTTCTGGGCCCCCCATAGTTGTGACAAGGTAAATTTGCTACTGGCAGAATGAAAAAAAAGTTATATGTTAAGGAAGGTTTTTTTTTTTTTAATGTATGTATTTTTCAGATATTGTCATGATATGTTTTTACAATTAGTACTTTGGAGCTCCCTGAGAAAATGTTGTCCCAGTTCCAGGCCAAGTTGGTCTGTGTGATAATCAGTCCCTGGGAGTATTGTAACCGGAGTCCTTTTTGGGGAAAGAAGATGGGTTATGAGGAGGTAAATAATTTTTGATCAATTGAAAAAAGGCTAAAAATATATGCTAAATGTGATTTAATACCTTTTCTAATTTTGTTTATTACTGCGTCAATTTTATTTTTATAAGAGTTACCAACATTTTTAATCAAATTCTCCAAAAGTCAAGTAGAAATATTAGCAAACATAAAGTAATTGTTACATCTTTCAAAACATAGATTTTTATTTATCTATGTATGTGTATATTCATTGTTTATTGATATATTTATTCATCTATCTATCTATCTATTAATATATCTATTTATTTATGTATTTATGTATGTATGTATTTAATTATTTATTTAATTTGATCAAAAACAAAATGAAGGGCCAAATTTTGACTCTTTTCTCTACATGTTTTAAATATTAAAAACACCTACTGCGGATCAACAAAGCAATTTTTTTTTAATTTTATGAAAACTGTTTAGAGGATTTCACGGAACATATTGGCAAGCTCGGCCAACGTGACTCAAGCGAAATAGGCCGACAAACCCTACACCACCATATTCATTTCTCAATAGTGTACTAAATTACTCTTTAAGCATTTAAAAAAAATGATCCTACAATAACTATGAACAATTATCTTAGTCAAACTGAAAATCTAATCTATTACTAAATAAAAATGAATTGTAAAAGACAAAACTTACTAACTTAAAAAAAAAAAATCCAAAATCCTTGCTGGTTTGCTTATAAAGATTGTTTTTTCGATGATGTTTATGTGAAAAAAATGAGGAGTGAGAACTTAGAACAATATTTGTATAATTACTTAACAACTATCAATAAAACTTACCGAAACAGAACTTCCGTTTTCACAAAAATTTGGATTGTTAAGGCAAAACATTTCTCCCTCGAAAGGTTTACAGCGTGATGGTTTTGCGTCACAATATTTCCTTCGGCTTCCACTACAAAGCAAAATGAGAGAATTTTTAAACATAAAAGTAGTTCGGCTAAGGCAAGTTAAAGTCATACCTTGTGAGACTTCATTATTTCGAGATAGTTCAGTGAAATAAGGAATTGTTACTCTTGTGGATTTGAGTTGGACTAGCTTATCAGTACTGTTGCGGAAGTATTCCTAATCAACATCATGCCAATAATCTCTCCCCTTTATCTCTAAGTCCCCAGAGGAAAAATAAACTCTCTCAAGGTAAGACTTTTTCTTATTCGAGCCGAAATGTAGAGCAATGGTTATATAATGTCGCATAAGACTGCTAATTTAATGCAGGCTACATTTGTGATGTTAGTATACTAATGCAGTACTGTAGTTTAATTACCTTAAAAACTTGAAAGACTAGTGAATTAAAATTTTAAAATTAACTATTTTGATGCGAGTAGAAAATTTTAATCTTTATATGAAAGTATTAAACTCAGTTGGTGAAATTATATGAATTGCGATTTCTCAAAACGACATCCGCCTAGGAAACAAAGTTTTGAAAACGACTAAAAAAAATTGATTAGAATGAAAAAGAACAGAAATTTTAGAACGTTTTGAGTCTTAATGATAAGTGGCTTATTAACAAATAAAAAATATTCTAACTGGCAAATAAAAAATATTCTAACTAATAAATTTACTTGCTAGGGGGCCATTCATTAATTACGTAAGGGTCCCGAGGGGGAGGGGAGGGGTGGAAAAATCTCTACATACTCTTACTTTGGGGGGGGGGAGGTTCAACCCCATTCTTACGTAATATTTTTCAAGTCGATATTTTACATTTGAAATCGCGCGGTCAAGTAGTTTCACAGGTATTATATTTCACTTGCGTCTGGAAGGTAAAAAACGTATTAGGATGAGCTGTTTTTTTATTTGTTTTACAAAGAATGAAGTTTGAAATACAATAAAAGAATTGCCCTATCTATGGCATGTTTTATTTTTAATTAGTATCGCAACATATAAAAAAAAGTTGAAAAAACAGGCAGTCTAGATTCCAACTTTTTTGTAAACATTTCTTTACACAAAAAAAAATTTAATTTAATAATAGTGAATTTATTTTCGATTCCAGTGATTATTGATTCGTTATTTTTTTATTTTGAAAAACTAAATGGAATCTTACGTAAGAATAGGGGGAGGGGTTTGAAAAATCGTACCCTTACATGGGGGGAGGGGGTAAAAAATGTCCAAAATCATCCTTACGTAATTAATGAATGGCCCGTAAAACCATTTAATTGTCATTGACTCACGCGCTTTTAACCAAATAGATATTTCGAAAAATTAAAGCTCCTTATTTGAATTTTTTCGATTAAAACCAAAGCTTCTCAAGGGGGACCATATGACCTCCTTGGGGGCCCCAGAACAAACCAAGAAAGCTTGCAGGGGGAAATATGAAAATATGGGAGCTATGAGTCAAGCGAAGGGGTTCTGTGACCTTCCAAAAAGTCCTCACTAACTGCTTTATTAAAAAAAATCGGTAAAAAGTGAAAAAAATGTTCAAGTTTTCTTATTGACACCATTCGAAAAAGTAGTGTAACGGATTCGGTGCGACTTCCACTTTCTTGAAATGAAGACACAGTTCTTGATAAAAACACAGGAAATTTATTTACACTATGTACAGGAAAGATCTTCAACAACTGCTAAATTATTCATCAGCAATTATCACACAACACCGTAAACTCAACGTTTACACGCGTATTTACTTCCAAATACGAAAACAACACAGCGAAATGCCTCGCTATAAACAGAGCAAATACACACGCTCAGTTCGAAATCCTCAATCGAAACTCTCCGTTTATCCATCGCTAACGGCTTTTATAAACATCCAAGAATTTTCCACAACATTCTTTCTGCTTCGAGAAATGCGTAGACCGTTATCAATGAAAAGAAAGAAAATAGGGGTCGTATACTTTAGCCGAATGAAAAATTGGTTGTATATTCATTACGGGAAACTATTTACAGGTTACGTTCCTACAATAATTACTATTTACAGAATTTGTAACATTGCCCCCTTCCTAAGGACTGCACGTCCCGGGCAGTACAATCCCCAGAAAGGGTGCCAAACTTCTATCACAAGTTTACAAATATACACATTAATTAATAACTAACAGATACAGAAAACACAATAATAACAAGAAATGTTACTAAACATTAAAAGCAAAAATTATCTACAACTTTTATGTTATCAACCATGGTTGTTTACGTAATACTCATGAACTATGGCCATAGTATGGGGCTAACCGATCATAATGTACAACCCTAGGCTTTGCATTAGGTGATTTTTGGATCCTCACTACGACGTCATTCAGTCGGTTAAGGACTTTGTAGGGTCCATCCCAATGCGACTGCAATTTGGGTGAAAGACCTTTCCGTCGGATGGGATTCCATAACCAAACCTTGTCGCCTTCGTTGAATTCATGTCCAGTAGACCTTGTGTCGTATCTGGTCTTCATCTTCTCCGCCGCGATGTTGATTCGCTCTCGTGCGAAGTTATGAACGTCTTCCAACCGGGCCTGGAGATCCTGGATGTACTCCTCAGGCGATGAAGGCGCATCCGGAGGACGACCGAAGACGAGATCACAAGGTAGCCGAAGCTCTCGTCCGAAGAGCATCTGAGATGAGGCAAATCCAGTAGTCTCGTGGACAGCACTGCGGTAGGCCAGCAGGAACAAAGGTAGCTTCTTGTCCCAATCCTGTTGATTTCTGGATACCATAAGCGAGAGATTATTTAGGATTGTGCGGTTAAATCTCTCCACCATGCCGTCCGATTGTGGATGTAGTGGTGTTGTCCTAGTTTTCTCAATTCCGAGAATTTGACATAGGCCCTTAAACACAGCAGAGATGAAATTCCTCCCTTGATCGGAATGAATCTGCAAAGGTGTTCCATATCTCGAGATCCAATGTTGGACTAGAGTCTCTGCTACGGTGGAAGCCTCTTGATCTGGAATGGGATATACTTCCGGCCATTTGGTGAAGTAGTCGATGGAAACAAGAATGTATTTGTTCCCATCAGCAGTTCTTGGTAGAGGACCCAGGATGTCGATCCCAATTCGTTCGAAAGGAGCTCCAACGTTGTACAGATGTAGCTTCCCTCTGCTTCTCTTCTTCGGTCCTTTACGAGCAGCACAGGCGTCACAAGAATGGCACCACTTCTCCACGTCATCCTTCGCCTTGCTCCAGAAGAAGCGCTCCCGAACTTTATTGAGGGTTTTCAAGACACGAAAATGTCCTCCAGTCGCACTACTATGTATTTCTTTCAAAACATCTGAAATCCTTGATCGGGGAAGTAGTAACTGCCACCTAGATGTTTTACCGTCGTCAGATTCCCATTTCCGGTGTAGCACGCCGTTCCGTAAATGGAGTGAGTTCCATAAAGCCCAGTATCTTTTTGTTGCAGGACTGAAGATGGAAACGTCCTGCCAGCTAGGGCGTCGACTGTCACTTTCCATGAACTCTAAAATTGGTTTTATGTCGGGGTCTTCAAGTTGATCTTTTCGAACTTGGTCATCACTCCATGGATCAGGTTCTGATGATGTTGGAGTCACTGTCACCTGATAGGCGGTAGGGCTAGTCGTTCCATACTGTTTCTCGATTCGGGAACAATAGTGGCAGTTCTCAGGACAGGGTCTCCTTGATAAAGCGTCAGCATTACCGTGAGATAACCCTTTTCGATGCTTGATCTCCATGTCATATTCCTGGAGCCGCTGTATCCATCTGGCTATCTGGCCTTCCGGATTTTTGAAGTTCAAAAGCCAAGTTAATGAGGCATGATCTGTCCGAAGCAGAAATTTTCGGCCGTAGAGGTAATGATGGAAGTGTTCTACAGCTTTCACTATGGCCAGTAACTCCTTTCTGGTGACGCAGTAATTTCGCTCCGACTTTGATAAGCATTTGCTCCAGTAAGCGATGACATGTTCATTTCCGTCAATTTCTTGGGATAAAACAGCTCCGATGCCCTCGTTGCTCGCATCAGTGTCTAGGATGAAGGATTTTTCAGGCTGAGGATAGGCGAGGATAGGCGTTGATGTTAAAGCCTCCTTCAGTCGTAGAAAGGCATCTTCGCATTCTTTGGACCATTCAAACTTTTGCTTGCTCTCCGTCAGCTTATGCAAAGGTCGTGCAATGTTGGAAAAACCTTTTACAAACTTCCTGTAGTACGTGCAGAGCCCCAGGAAACTTCGCAGCTGATGGATGTTTTCGGGACGACTCCAACTCTTGACCGCAGATACCTTTTCTGGATCGGTTTGTACACCTTCAGAAGAGATGATGTGACCAAGGTAGTTCACTTCCCGGCGGAACAAATTACATTTGGACGGGCTTAACTTCAGATTGGCTTCCTTAAGCTTTTGCAGCACCTTCCTAAGATTTGCCAGATGTTCTTCGAAACTGCGTCCCACGATGATAATATCGTCTAAGTAGACCAGACAGGATTCGTAGGAAAGTCCTCTTAACACTGTCTCCATAAGACGCTCGAACGTAGCTGGTGCATTGCAGAGGCCGAAGGGCATCACTTTAAACTGCCATAAGCCTTGTCCAGTTGTAAATGCTGTCTTTTCTCGGTCATCAGGTTGTATCTCAACCTGCCAGTAGCCGCTCTTCAAGTCCAGGGTCGAAAACCACTTGTGTCCGGAAAGAGTGTCCAAGGTGTCGTCTATCCGTGGAAGAGGGTAACTGTCTTTCTTGGTGATTTCATTCAGCCGTCGGTAATCAACACAAAATCTGGTGGAGCCATCTTTCTTTCGGACCAAGACGATGGGAGAGGCCCAAGGACTGGATGAGGGTTCGATTACATCATTCTCCTTCATCTCTTTCAGGAGGGTCTCAACCTCTTCCTTCTTGGCGAACGGTAGTCGTCTTGGATGCTGTTTAATAGGGGGGTGTTCTCCAGTGTAGATCCTATGCTGTGTTAAATTCGTACGGCCAACATCCTCCGATGTAGATGAAAACAGATGCTTGAAGTCATCCACCAATTGTTCCGCAGCAGTTCTTTGATCTTTCGATAATGGCGCACTCCCAATTAACTTCGATGTCAAGGACTCAGAAGACACAGTCTCGTGGGAATTGATTCTTCTAATGATGCAGTTTACTGGAGTACAAGTTGCCAGCACTTCACCTTTCCGGATATTCCTTGGCCTTTCACTCACGTTGACGACTCGCACAGGAATTACATTTTTAGAAAGGTCCACCAGCGTAGATGCTACCAGCACTCCTTTTGGGCTATTGCTTAAGTTTGGGTATTCAATGAGTCCAAATCGAAAACTATTGCTTTCTTCAATGGAGCCAGGTATTAATGATTCTGACCTTGAGGGAATCGATAAATCTGTTTGGGCTATTATTTGATGAGCGGATTTTACATCACTTTCTGCGGGGAAAACGGCTATGTCTTCTCTCATCGAGTGCAGCTCATTTGTCTTGAAGTCGAGGTTGAAGTCATACTTCTTTAAAAAGTCCAATCCGAGAATGAAGGGGTCTGTGATAGCAGCAACGAATGCCGTATGATGGTAAGTGGCATTTCCAAACACAATTTCTAAGTTTACTTTACCTTCAATCTCGATCTTGTCACCTGTCACAGTTTGGAGGGTAACGCAGGGCGGCGTCCATAGAATGTTGAGTCCAAATTGACGAGCCACATCTGTTCTAATAATTGTAACATTGGCTCCAGTGTCAATAATCAGTTCGCAGGGAAACCCGTTTACGTATGCGTAAACAAACAGTCCATTACTGCCGCCACTCGTCGATGAAATCTGGAAAACTTTAAGATGGGGCTCATTCCAATTTGGCGACCTCCGCCCCGCGAGATTGCCATGGCTTAGTTTTCCTGGACCTGGGAGGGAGAGGTGTTCTTCCCTCTGGTTTCTTGGCGAGCTTCACAGTTTCTACGTAAGTGACCCTCGCCGCCACATTTCCAGCACTTAAGTGATTGTCCATTTTGGTACTTGGGAGCCGAAGTCCTTTTGAGGATTCCTGCAATTTCTTTTATTTGCTTTTCCAGTTCAGCAAAGCGTGACGAAACCGGATCAGGCTCATCAGTTTTCACGCCGCGGATTGAATGGCGATCCTTGCGGGTTGCTTGCTGGGCGGCCTCCAACTTCATCGCATACACAACAGCAGAACTCAGGTCTTTGACATCCGCCATCCGTAGAGCTTTCTGGATTTCCGGATCTCGAACCCCGTCGATGTAGTAGTTGAGTGCCAGGTTGTCTCGAACATCCGCAGGACAGTCGCAAAAAGCAAGATGAGACAGTCTCTCGACGTCCGCCGCTAGCTCTTGTAGGGTTTCCCCGGTTTTCTGGAAACGGGACTTCAACTGGAGTCGGCTGAAATCTTTCTGGCACTTCTCACCGAAGCGAAGCTCCAACGCAGATGTGAGGGCGGCGAAATCCAGGCGCTGGCTGTCCGGAAGGGTCTGAAGAATGTCCGCTGCGTCACCTCTCAGGGATGCTGCAAGATGGCAGGCCTTGGTAGCAGAGTCCCATCCGTTCGCTTCCGCCACTATCATGAATTGGGTTTTGTACACCTGCCACGAACTTTTCCCATCAAATGTGGCCAGTTTAATGGACGGTCGAGCAACAGATGTGGGAGCGCAAAACTGTACAGAGCTGCTTTCCGCGGTCGCCAATCTCCTTTCCATGTCTTTAATTTTCTCATCCACATGATTCTCAACTGTTGCGATACGGTTTTCTACTGTTTCAAATTTTTCATCAAAAGCATCAACTCGATGCTCTATCTCATTAAATTTATTTTCCATCACAGTCTTTACCGAAGTAAGGTCGTTTTTAATTTCCTCTTGGTTAGAAGCTAAATCCTTTTTCAGCACCATTAAATCACTTTTCCATTGTTCTTGATTAGCCGCCATATCATTTTTTAATTGTTCTTGTTTAGCCGCCATATCATTTTTTAATTGTTCTTGATTAGCCGCCATATCATTTTTTAATTGTTCTTGATTAGCCGCCATATCACTCTTCCCAGAGTTGATTGCATCAAGCAGTTGTTTTAATTGTTCATCCATTGCGCGAGTAATCACCATAAAATTAAAGTCCAAATTTAAAAAGTCTTTATGAAAAAATGTCCAAAGTCACACTTACTGCAAGAAAGTCCTGAAGTGGCCCCACGTTGGGCGCCAATTGTAACGGATTCGGTGCGACTTCCACTTTCTTGAAATGAAGACACAGTTCTTGATAAAAACACAGGAAATTTATTTACACTATGTACAGGAAAGATCTTCAACAACTGCTAAATTATTCATCAGCAATTATCACACAACACCGTAAACTCAACGTTTACACACGTATTTACTTCCAAATACGATAACAACACAGCGAAATGCCTCGCTATAAACAGAGCAAATACACACGCTCAGTTCGAAATCCTCAATCGAAACTCTCCGTTTATCCATCGCTAACGGCTTTTATAAACATCCAAGAATTTTCCACAACATTCTTTCTGCTTCGAGAAATGCGTAGACCGTTATCAATGAAAAGAAAGAAAATAGGGGTCGTATACTTTAGCCGAATGAAAAAGGGGTTGTATATTCATTACGGGAAACTATTTACAGGTTACGTTCCTACAATAATTACTATTTACAGAATTTGTAACAGTAGCTTCTTTCATCTCACATCTAATATGATTGATAGAAGCTCAACATGTCTATTTCAATTAGAGAAAAGAGCTATAAAGGGTTTTAATTGAGTTCGAAAATCTTCCCTTTATTCAAGTTATCAACATTTGATTTTGTTGCCATTGTTATAAGTTACGTCATTTTGCTCTTCGTTTGTTTCTTTTTTCTTATTTTTATTTCTTACAAGTATTTTGTTTTACAGCGATCCAAGCCAATCTGTGTTGATTATAACAGGTATAATAATGCCTTTTAGTTCAGAAGCAAATGTTTAACAGATTTGTGAAACTGTTTTCATTAAAACTATCGTTTTTTCTCTCCACTTCATCATTAACAATTAAAATATGAAAAAAAAATTATGGTACCTTTTGCCTTTTGTATTTTTATCACAAGCTCATTTCTTTTACTTTGAAAAGGGCGGTCCTTATACTGCGGAAACACGTGTCTGCGTTTGTGAGCAATTAAACAGTTATTTCTTATTTTACTCTTATTTTACCGATTGACATACTTTGCTGTTTCGGTACCAAAGGACTTGGTGTACTACCACATTAGCATGTAAGTTAGGCATTTTTATTGCATAAACGGCAGGTAATTGTTATTTTGTGACGGAAAAGTGTCATGTAACATAATTGCATAGAATGTGTTTTGTTGATTCTGCTATGAAGTGTTGATCATGGTTTAGAAAACGTGCCAATAATGGTATGAAATCTGAAACCACAATCTATAAAGAGTGACGTCACCAATTTAATTTGCATTTCTGTGAACGAGCTACATCAGAAGGACGACGATGTTTTAGAGGTTTCGTGAGCAATGCAAAAACAAGCAATTACGAATATATTCACCACAAAGAAAAGGAGTACTTACGGACTTCTTGCGCACGTAGTGAACACAGGAAACATTAAATTTCCCACGTCTGTAACAGTTGTTTCAGTATAAACTTCAAATGCGTGGTAAAGAAAGAACTGCAGCATGTGGTAAAAGAATCCCATTATACAGGTTATCAGTACGGTAATTCGTATCAACTTAAATAAGCCACTTTTTTCCTTGCTGATTATCGGAAGTCCAGTAAGTAGAGAATTTTGCAAAGTTTCATCGGTAATGATTGAACAAGTGATTGACCGTTGGTGACGGATGGTTTCAGATTGGGGCAGAGGATATGTTCCCTCCATGTTTCATCTAAGAAAAGAAAAAGAATAATCTAAGCATTTTTACTCGCCATCTTAAAAATTCAGACACGCACAAAGTTGTCAAGTGATTGCGAAGTGTCTTTTATACTACTTTATTTGTCACTGTCACCTGGTAATACATATCTTCGCCTCAGAGCAACCGTAAAACATCTAATTCCTGGTATAACAGGAAGTTATCCAACTGTTGCTTTGAGTCGACGATATATTGTCCGTTTTTCACAAGAAGGAACTTCGCCGTGCCTTCTCCAACGGAGAGTTCTATTTTAAGCGGGGGTGATCCGTAAACGTATCCACGCGTTTCTAAATGAGACAACTAAACAATTTTTAACTTAAAGTATATTTAATGTGCAAAAAAGTCTTAGTGTCTTTTACATCACTTGCTTTTGTTGCTGTTTGTTGCCATTTTAGTTATTCTTACATTTTAAAAACTGCTGCTTTTACAACAAAATGCTATGATCCGAATATACCATCTGCCGAAAACAGCGAAATAGAATCATCGGATACCACGTGATGAAGGAGAAGTCAAGTGCTTTCTCATGGAAAACGGACAATACTTTAACCTTAAGAGAATCATAAGAAACCAAGTGAGTATTGAAAGTAAAATTACACCATCTTCGAGATATATGGATTAGGGTGTATGTGTGTCCCCCCCCCCCAAAAAAAAACCGAAAGTCGATGCTTTAATCACACACCCTCTTATATTTTTCTTTTTAGGTTAAATTAATTGTAAAAAAAAAGTTTCATACAATTTGAACAACGGCAACCCGTGCCGACTTGTACTTGAAAGTGTATATGTACTACGCCGAATTTTTTTTTTTTTTTTTTGGAAGTTTGAAATTTTACGTTGATAAAACGTTGCTCTTATAGCCCCACGTGTACCACAAAAATATTTATCAAAAAAAAAAAAAAAATAGGTGTCCAGCAGGAGGCCTAAGACTTGTAATTTTCTTTAAAAAATTGATTTCTTTCTGTACATTTTTATAAAAAGGTGAGATATATTTTAAGAAGAAAAATATAAACAGTAAACTCGGTAATTAGCACCAAATCGAAACTTCAGCTATATTGCAATATTTAAGTCTCCCACATAGTACTCAAAATGATTTTTTCAAATTTAAGTTAAATTTTTCATTTTAAATACATTATTTATTTATTATTCATTTGCAAATGTTCATTTGAAAATGTGTTCACTAATAATTTTTGAAATTGATATTTTATTGAAATGTATATGTAATTTTTTTAAAGATAAATCGAAAAAAAAATCCATTTTTTGAAGAAAATCATAAATTTAGGCGTCCTCATGGACACCTAATTATTTTTTCATTTTGATAAATATTTTTGTGGTATATGTGGGGCTATAGGGGCAACGTTCAAAATGAAATTTTGAACTTACAAAATATTTCTTTTTAATTCGGCCTTGTTAACAGGGTCGGTTTACACTTTCGGGGGCAAGTCGACACGGGCTGCCCATTGCTCAAATTATATGAAACTTTTTTTACAATTGTTTTGACCTAAAAGGTAAAATATTAGAGGGTGTGCGACTTGAAGCATCGACTTGCGTTTTTTTAAGGACACCATAACATGGATTCCGAAATAGTGATCCGAGGATGAGGGTCGGATATAGACTTAAAGGGGCCCGAAACTATTTCAGGTATGGGACCGATTTTGTAGTCCAGACAACTTAAGTTGACTGTAAAACAGGTCACTTTTTAAGTTATTAGGTTTTTGACTGTGTCATTTTTCTCTGGTACCTTAAGACTTGATTATCAAGAGAGAGAGAGTGGGGTATAGAATATCTTCGAGTCTGGAGGGTCCAAGGGTTTCTCTCACAAGAAAAATTTTTAAATATCTATCCAAACTTCTGCATTTTGTCGCCTTATAAGAGGTAATTGGAACTGCAGAAATATCAGGAAGACAAAAACTTTTAGAGTTATAGATTCTTTCGTAAATTAAGATAAAACGAAATGACAATTGTTTTTGGTTCAACGTTGACAGAAATCGACAGGGAGGAAGAGCAAGGGATGAGAAAAGATAACGCATCGTCCTTTGTTTACTTCCGCTCTCAGTATAGTAGTTAATTTTTTGATCATCAACTCAACTCACCGACACACGCAACACTGAATTAAATAAAAATAATCAATAGTAAATAAAACGCATAAAATGCTTTTAGTTAAATAGTGAAGAGATTTAGAAAATAGGCAACAAGAGAATGACATCCTGGTCATTCGGACAACTCATAGTTTATACACTTGATTAAAAAAACTAAACAAAATTGAACCATAATTTAATAAGTTTAAAGCACCTTTTTATTGTTTTTTTCAATGACTTACTTAAGGCACTTCATTTGCATTTTTATACTTAAATGTGCAGTTTTACAACTTTGTAAGATACACCAATTTTAAGTATAAAAAAAGTAAATCAACTATAGATTTCTCATTACAACATATTTTTTTTTCCAATTACAAGTAGTGCAGAAAACGAAAAAGAGTAGAGGTAGGGTAACATTTTCCTCGCACTAAACACATTGATAGAGGCAGTATAAATAATAAATTCTTCAAAAATACTGAATTTAGAGTCAATCAAATATCAGGATAGAAACATGTGAGTCACAAAAATCCATCTAGTCTTCCCTCACCAACACTTTGATTTACACTTACCATAAAGCAAGAAAACTCTTACCACCAACAGAGTTTGTTTACATTTAGCTCACCTTTCCTTTTACCCTACCTGACACTTTATTATCCAATAGCAAAGAAAATATTGACATACAACCACATACCTCTTTAAAAGCATTCAAAACATCAACTGGGATCTGAATAGGCACCAAGTTGATTCTAAGCACATCTAATAGCTTGATTATAATAACTTTTTGCGTTTTAGGTGAGCTTCATATTCTGTAAATAAATGATATACAAAGTAATTAAACTATGCATTTGCTTTTTGTTTCATTGTTTTTAGTCGTCATTTTGTTAATAACTTCATAAGTTATTTCACTAAGTGCAGAAAGCGTTAAACAAACTGAATGTGTGCTGGGACATTTTTTTCTTCTTTTGATAGCATGAATGGAGAATAATGCATGAAGGTAACAGTTCCACCCATTACATAAGCAAAATAGATTAATTTAAGTAAGTATACTCTTCGTTTATACGAAATTCAAATAAATAATTCTTGAGAGAGTTACAAAATATTTCCTGTAGGATATTAATCACATTTTTACGCCGTTTCATATTTAATAGTGTTTTTTTTTCTTTTTTTGCGTATTTTGCTACTGTTTCTTTCAACTGCAGTTTTTCATACTGAAAATGATGCATTAACCACTACAAGTTGTATCGCTTTTTGCCTCCAGTAAGTAAAGTGTGCTGTATTTTTTCAATTTTGTTTAAAGTTTAACATTCAAATTTATAATTTCACTTTGAGAACTTTTTACATTTTTTCCATTTAAATTCTTTTCAAATCCAAGCTCAGAATTTCCAGACAATTTTTTTTAGTGATTCTTAAATTTTCATTGTTTCAAACATCTGGGGTTTGTATTTTTTCTTAAGCATTCCAAATTCATTAATTGAAGCCGCATATCATACTGCTCTCTCTTCTTGTTATTTGATGCATCACATTTTATACATGTTCGCCCCTCTTCAAATTCTCTCTGTAAAGAGCTGATGTGTGCATCACATGTCTTCCTTTTACTCCAATTTAATGTCATTTCCCCATTATTGGCAATTTTAATGTGATTCAATAGTTTACTCCCTAAATATGTCGCAGTGACCAAATTGAAACCAGACTTAAAATTAAAAAAAAAATTGCTAAATTTATCGCCAAGTTGGCGACAAAGTTTGGCGACCTAAATACTGGCGATATATCGCCAAGTGTCCGACAAATTATAACACCACTTGAGTTTACATCGAAATTAACAATGATTTCCCCCCAAAAGAGGACAAAAGACCCCCTTAGGAACATCCGAATGCAACTCAAAGGAAAGGTGCGCTACTAGGCCCCACTAGGAGTCTACGTACCAAATTTCAACTTTCTAGGACATACCGTTTTTGAGTTATGCGAGATAATTACACACATACACACATACATACGTACGTCACGAGAAAAATCGTTGTAATTAACTCGGGGTCGTCAAAATGGGTATTTCGGGTGCTTGTAGGTTCCTAGCCATATATCCACGTGTGGTCGGGTCGGAAAAAAAACTCAACATTCATTCGGTTGTGAGAAAAATGGAAATTAAGGCCGATTTTTGAGTGAAAATTTTTTTGCGAATACAATACTTCCTTTTTTTGTAAAAGGAAGTAAAAAAGGTGGAAACAAAATAATTTGAGTGCGTTTATTTATTTTTTCCGTGCGGTTTTGCTTATTTATTTATTTTTCAAATGAAACAACGCCCTCACCGTCGACAATAACAGCACTATAGTCCAGGATCTGACAGCACTTCTGTAGGAAAGTTCGAGTAGGGAGAGTTTCTTTTCAAAAATGTTTAGTAGGTGTCCTAGAAAGTATTTTGGACTCGGGTGGACATCCGCCACCTGGTCACTTCTCCTGCTATGACGTCATCAAAGATGGCGGCCGCTCGCTCTCATAAATACTTAGTACTTCGATGGAAAGATTGAGTACGGAGAATTTTGCTTCAAAAATGTTTAGTAGGTGTCCTAAAAAGTATTTAGAGCTTATGTGGACATCTGCCATTTCGTACATTTTTTAGCTATGACGTCATCAAAGATGGCGGGCCCGCACTTTCGTCCCCATATAAGCCCAAATTTATGTTAATAGTACTTAACCAACAAAAATGAAAATTTGGCCAGTAAGTTACAGTTAGTGTTTTTAAGGCGAATAGCAATGTATTTTTACTGCTGCTATTAATAATTATTTTTTTATTTTTTTGTTGCACTTAATAAAATTATATTTAAAAGGGGTTGTTACAAGTTGGTTTCAAACCAAGGGCGCCCATATGCAAAATAGTAGGGGGGAACTCAGATATTTTCCCCATGGGTTAGGAGGGTATTTTCTCCATGGAAACCGATTTAGGACAGATTAGAGTCATTAAAATATTTCATTTTTAATAACTTATTCATTAATGGATGGAGAATAAATGTTTTTACATTTTTGCAAAGCAAAAAGTGCCGAAAAAAAGGAAGTTCTAATTTTAAAGGGAGGGGGGCAAGCCTCCCTTGCCCCCTATGTGGGTGCCCTTGTTGCAAACCCGTACTATTACACTTACAGAAAGAGCAACAGGTTACTTCATTTGCTCTACAAGTACAGGAAGATTTGACACATTTCAAGCAATTGCATGCTTCAATAAAATCGGTTGGAAATCTCTGTAAGTTCTTTTCTGGCATCAAATCATCATCTACCACTGCAAAACCAAATTCACAAGGATCTAAGTCAACAGCAACATCGTCAATACAATGTCGTTGTAGGTATGTGTAAAAATATGATTTTAATAAGTGGCTCTTAGCACTTCTGCTAGTAGGCGGCAAGTTATCAGTGTCAATATTTTTCGCATGATGATACAGCCATAACCTAAGTTCATCTAAAGATTTATAGAATGACCCTTTCCGCAGTACTTGCACTAAGTATTTTTCTGCTGATTTAAGGCTTTGCTCTATATAAATCCAGTCAGATGATATGCCAAAACTCTCCAAATACTCTACACATGCACAATGAAGAGCAGATTTTTTGGTGCGAAATTTACTTGTTTAATTTGATCCAGATAGTGCGTGGATGGCAGGAAGCAACGAACATAAGTTTTCACCTTTTTTCAGTGAATATCATTAACAGATAAGAATCGTGTAAAATCACCAACTCCAGTACGCACCCAAAGTTTCTGAACACCAAATCGTTGAAGAGTAAGATAGTGAAACAAAGTTAACACCATTATATCAGTGTCGGCGCTAGCAATAATGATTTTAGTGAACACACACAGGGATGCATGTTTTGAAGGAATCGACATTCTGACTTCCTCTACTTTCAGACAGTTTAATTCTGGGTTATTTATCTGTTTTCCACTTTGCACAGATGTACAGTTAAATATTACATCATCCTCTTCATCACCATGAAAGGCACTAAAAGTGTGGTTGGTATTATGTGGTGTTTGGAGTCAAAGAAGCTGTCACTGTATCGGCAATGAACTTTTGCAACATCAGTTTGTTTCTTGAAGATCCCCAAAAGCTGCCGAGTCGGACAGGCAATGGAATATATCTTCTGAGATTTTGACCACATCTATAACGATGCTGCTACCTTGTCTTTGCACCCTTTCAGACTTTTTAGGAGAAAATTTGCAATAACTGTAAAAAATGTAATGTACTCTTCCACAGTTCTTGGTGATGCTCCCGATGTATGACAAAAAAGCTGAAATAGCTGTACCAAAAGTTTTATTTTCATTTGTCATAATTTTTCGTGCAGAGTTCATGACGTCAACTATAAAACAGGTTTTATCGTCAGACTTGAACCAGGTATCATCACTGGTGCTACCATGTTTCCAGCTCTTTTAACAATGCACTTTTTTTGTTATTTTACCATTAGCCCTTGGTCATTGAACAATGAACAGTTTTCAGATAGCTCATAACGAAAGAGCTCTTGCATGTCATACGAACGAGCCTGAGCTATTTGTATCATTCGGTGAGATGACTTGTTCGATATCTTTTTAGTAACTTTCCTTGTAGCACCTATACTTTGCGCTTTGGTGCAATGAAATGGTGGCAACATGGCTTTATGGAAGGTGCTTGATATTCTTACTGTTTTGTCCTTGTATCGTGTTTTCTGTAATGTACAATACATCTCTTCGCCGGTCTTAAATAATTTTAATATTTTTTCCTTTGTATCTTGGGAAACCAGTGCTTTTGTTAACAGATTGTGCAATGGATTAGGAAGCATATGCATATAAAACAGATTATCTTTGCTCCTCTTCATGAACATTTCATGCACCTCTGGGGCTGTCTTGGTTAGTCTCCTCATGTCTTCTAAATACAGAGAAAACCATTGCTGATAGTTGACACAGTCAAATACGGCAAATACTGGTTGAAGTTTCTGCACTGTATTTAAATGTAATTCCAAAGACCTTGTCTATCGAACGAATCAAATTTCTGAGAAGTTGGACGAGTTTCATAAAATTGTCCCAGTACAAAAATTGCTCTGACATTTTCCTTCCTCGGCTGACAAATCTCTTAAAGTCCGAGAAGAGTTTTTCCACATTACCATCTACATCTATATGATCTGATTTTTTTCCCAAGTCAAAGAAATATTCTGCTGAATGTTCTGTAAGTTTTCAAACTCTGTAGCGCATGACTCAATGGAACGTTCTTCAAAAAAGATTTCGCTTGCAATCTGAACATGGTTTCTCCCAACATGAACATCCCCTTGACACCTCTCACATAATTCTTTCCATGTAAAACCGATTGTAGCACATTTACTCCAAAGACTAAACATTCAATAAACACATCGGATATTCCACTTCCTCGAAGATATTTACCTAAACAACATAGCACATTTTTAGCCATATGGAATGCACCCAACACCAGTACAATATTTGAAAATTTATCAGGATTGCTAAGTTGCACTTGACGTGCAATAGCGTATACACCTTTGTCACAGGTTACTGGTAAATAATTTATCAGTAACTAGCCATCTTCACCTTTTGATTTTTCCTTCTCATTTTGAAGCTGTAAAAGAGGTTTCTGATGACAGTATTGCTTATAGCATGCATTATTCATATGGTAGTACAACAACTCTTCCTCACTTAACGTGTTCAAACGCTTAGTAACTACGTCATTTCGCAATGGCCCTTATTTTTTCACGACCATTTTCTGTACTTATCACACTCTTGTTGCTTTTATTACATATAATGCAAGTCTTTTCAACTGGTTTAAGGTCTCCTATGCTGTCTTTTGACACTCTCGACAATTTAATAATATCCATATCTCAATTTTATTTCGATAAATCTCGAACAAAAGAATCATTTAGATTAACAGCGTTTCATCATCTCAAAAACCACTCTCAGTCTCACTCATAACACATCATATAATTCAATGGCTGCTAACTTACTACTTCGAAGAATAACAACGCGCTCGAATGTTATCTCTGCGCCGCCTATAGTGGCGCGCTTAAGTGGAGCGACTAATGAACATTCTGATTGATTAGTCACACCAGGTGAAAATGGCAAAAAAAAAAAACATTTTTTTTACGTAAATAGTTTCTGAGTATAATTTTATACGGTTATTCAACGATTGACAGTTAAAAAAAATAATTTTAAAGAATGAATTTTAAAAAAGGAAAATAAATAAAAAACAATAAAATAAATTTTTTTTAAACTACGTTTTCAGGAAAACTTTAACACTGTAACTGAAAAGCAAACTAGTTGGAAAATCCGTATAAAAATGTGCAAGAAGTACGCAAAAAAGTCAAGTATTAAAATAAATATGAGCATTTATGTGATCGAGATGCCGCCATCTTTGATGACGTCATAGCAGGAGAAGTGACCAGGTGGCGGATGTCCACCCGAGTCCAAAACACTTTCTAGGACACCTACTAAGCATTTTTGAAAAGAAACTCTCCCTACTCGAACTTTCCTACAGAAGTGCTGTCAGATCCAGGACTACTACTCAAGAAAAGAAAAATAAAATAAATTTGAGTTTTTGACATCTTGCACTCAAATCTTTTTTTCGTTATCACGGATTGCGATAAGATCCAAGTCGTTGTGTTTCTTGTTTCTAAAAATGGAATGGAATGGAAATGGCAAGAAATTTGCATCCGTCATATTATGACTGGTGATTTTCTGGAATAGGTAATAGGAGGCATATCCATAAAAAAAAAAGAAATATCATTAGGATGCGGTAATAAAGATAAAGGTTTTATGGTCGACATCCACTAGTTAACTCATCATAAAGATTATTTACAGTGTATAACGTTATGTATTTTTATTTCTGATCTATCTTAAATGATGGGAATTAGTAATCGAGAAATTTGTATACATATGTATTTTTGCTATTCGAGTTTATCTATACAGATGTTTTTTCCTAAAAAAGTAATTTTGCACAAAAAAAACCCCTTTTTTTTAATGTAAAGAAATATCAACTAAATCAAGCCACAGACGATTAGTTTCTATGACCACGAAAATTTCGCTCTCTAAATAAATATTTAAAACAACAGCGGACTGGCTCAAAGATACCCTAAATGACTGTATGTTTTTTAGTAGTATTGATTTGTACCACTATTGTAATCTGTAAGTGAAATGATTTTCTTTCACGTCATGTATAATTTTCTGTCCATAAAATAACAAAAGCATCTTCCAGGAATGGGACACTACTAGTCTCAACTTGGAAATGTTGTTGAAGACTACTTGCAAAGATTCTCTCGTCCCTGGACTTTCTAAAACAATCTACGAAGAAGATGGGTGCTGCAAATTCCTACGTGTTTGCATTTTTATAGTTTGCTTGACTGGATTTTCCTATCAGACGTGGCAATTCCTCTCCTTTTACTTTTCGAATCCGACGTACACAGAAACAGTTATTACGGACACTGGAAATCTGATAGTTCCTGCCTTCACTTTCTGCAACAGAAGTCCGTAAGTTCAATCTTTTTAGCTTAGCTCAGAATTTATTGTGAGTTTCACTTCCCGATGCGTGGACATTTTGCATCGAATTTTAACTTGAAACTAACTGCGCCGCGCTGCTTTGTACGGTCTACCTCGAAAATAAAAGTTATGTCAAGTGACGCGTGTTCAACAATCAGGCTTGATAGAAAAAAATCTATAATTTTGCGGCAGATTGCGAAAAAATAACCAAAAAGGAAACATTTTAAATTCCCCGATGACAGGAAAAGTCTCAAAACAAAGGCCAGAATTTTATTTCTTAATATTCGAGAAAAAAATTTTTCAACAGATCTTTCGTCTCAATGATTTTCTTCACGCTATAAATTTTAACTAGCTGCGTCGCCCGGCTTTGCACGGTGCACCTCGAAAATAATAGTTATGTCTAGTGACGCGTGTTAAACAATCAGCTTGAAAAAAAAAATCAGCAAAATTTTGCGGCAGATTGCGGGAAAATAACCAAAAAGTAGACATTTTAAAAACCCCGATTGCAGGAAAAGCCTCAAAACAAAAAACAATTTTTTTTTTTTTTTTGTTTATATTCGAGGAAAAAAATGGCAACAAATCTTTAACACACACACACACATTTAACGATTTTCCTCAAGCTACAACTACAAATTTTAATAAAAGCATTGTTACGGAAAGTTGAGATGAAGCACTGAATAATAATTTGAATGCAGGAAAGCCTTCGAAAAATAGGAATTTTATGTCGAAATCAAAGTGTCATAATTAACAGTTTTTAATTGATATCTCCGCTAATTATTATCGGAGGATTATGTTAAATAGCCAAACATAAGAACGGGAAGATTACAAATAATTCAATACCTGGTTCGATGGTCAGTTCACTGTCGTTCGGGAGAAGAAACTTGAACATAGATACATAGGTACATACGTAAGTATATACATAGATACATACTGTCGAACCACAGATTGCATAGAATTTTCAAATGTCCAGATAAGACGAATCTATGTGAATAAGGGGGAAAAGTAAAAATTTGATGAGCGTATTCCGCAAATTTGAATGAGACTCTGCTTCTGCAAAAGCTGAATCGGTAAAAAATAATAGATTCGTCCATTTCCAGCTGTAAAACGGATGTTTGTCTTTCCATACAATCCGTGGTCAGACAGTGCGCTCAGTTTTTGATTGTATGAGATGAACAAGGGCGGATTTATGGGGGGTCAGAGGGGGGCAATGCCCCCCCCCCAGTTTTGGGAGGACTTTATGTAGTAACAACACATCTTCCAAAAATTAAAAAAAAAACATTATTTTTTTGTTTTTGAATAGTTCAGAAGAGCATGGGTGGATTTATAGGGGGGGGGGCAAAGGGGACAATGCTACCCAGTTTTGGGAAGAGTTTATGTAGTAACAACTTATCTTCCAAAATCTTACAACAAAAAAAAAATCATGATTTTTTTAAATTTTTTGAATAGGAAATTAAAGTTTATTTTTTCTTTTGAACTTAAAATAGCCGTTTCTTGCAAAGATTGAACACTACTGTACAAGTGTATAATCTACTACTTAATTTCAGAGGCTGGAAAGTGCAAATTATTGATAGGTTCTAAAATCCCTGAAAAGAATTGGCGCAGTATAGCCTACAAGGGCTCTTGAATGAAAAACCCAATCTAACCAACCAAACCTTGAAAATAATTGGACAAGTCTTTGAAACTCCTAAGCAAAGTGTGCTTCAATTTTATTTCTTATCAAGTGTATAAATTAAGAATTGTTCAAATGGGTAGTATGTTACTCTCTTGATACCTATTCTCTAAATCTGTGCATCATTTCTTTTAAAGTATTAACTTGCATCACAAAGCACTTTTAAAGCGTATATCTTTAAAAAAAAAATTATTTGCCTATTATTTCCAATTAACCCTTATAAGACTTCAAAATGCAGAATTTTATATCCATTTTAGATAATTTCCTCCGGGGGAATAACCCCCGGGCCCCCCAAAACTGGAGATATTCTATATCCCACTTAAAAGGGAGCACTGCGTTACTCTCTTAATACCAGCCCCCTCTCTTTTAAGGTCAATTTAAAAAGGACAGCATGATTACACACAGTACTGAAAACGACACATAAAAAGTAAGGAATGACCTTACGCATCGCAGAAAACAGACAAAAACATGGGAGGGGGGGAGAATTAAAAATGTTGCTCCAAAAAAAAAATCCTGCCCCCCCAGGAACTCAGTCCTAAATCCGCCTATGGAGATGAAAGGTGCACCGTATATCTTAATATCCTATTTGGTTAATTTTTGAGAAATTTTATACAGCTAAATAAGGCACATTGCCTCACATGTACAGTCATAGAAAAAAAAACGGAACACTCGATCGTATTCAAAGACTATTGACACTAGAGACACGTGTAAGGTGTCATTGTTTCAGGAATAAAAAATTCTACATAATTATGGAAAAAAATTGTTGTTAAAGGGTCGTCTTCATATCAAAACGAGCATCAACTTCAAATTTTTCAATAAGAACCCCCCTTTTTTATCACATATTTGTGATCAGCATCCTTTTTTAACTTTGTACACAAAGTTTTGTTTAATTCGATCCAGCCGTTACTTCAGAATCGAGTTTTGAAAAATTCCTCTCGTAATGTTAAAACGTATTTTGATATTTTTACTCATAACACAAAAACTATATTAGGCACCGCAAAAATTGTTTTTTTATATCAAAATATGA
Source organism: Uloborus diversus (assembly GCF_026930045.1). NCBI lineage: Eukaryota > Metazoa > Arthropoda > Arachnida > Araneae > Uloboridae > Uloborus > Uloborus diversus. The sequence continues at coordinate 129,831,412 of NC_072736.1, forward strand.
ATCGACCCAATAATAAAAACATAATTTACAATACCTAAAATGTAATTTTAGTTTTTTTATGAATTATTTTAATATTTTTTGAAAAAAATATGATCTGAAACCATATTAAATTTTATCAGAAAAACAATCTTGAAGAGCTTTTATGTGGGAATCCAAAATTTTAGCTCGAAATATTCAGTAGTTTTTGCGCTATGCTTAAAAATTCATATTTTCCTACTTTAGGGGACCGTATACTTTTTTAAAACAGAAATTATGAAAGTTGGTTTCTTCGTAAAAAAAAAGAAAAAAATTGTTCAACAAAATAAGCAAACCAATTATAACGTGGATTTTTTACATTATTGTTCGTCTATGAATTTTTTAAATGCATAAATTTATTCGCTGTCTCTGCAGAAGAACAACACAATATTACAACCATCAGTTTTTTTGTGGATATCGTTCAGACGTCAATGTGTAAATAATGCGAAACACTACTTCATTGTCTAATAAAAGAATATTTTATAGAACTTTTTAAATTAAAAGCTACACTTAAAATACTTCTGTTTTTTTTTTTTTTTTTTTTTTTCCTTTCTTTCTGCGTTTAGCCATTGCCTTTTGTAAAACAATAACTCAAATAAATAAATAAATAAATAAATAAACATGCACAATTTTTTCACAGAAACATACAACAAAACCTCATTGTCTTGCTAGTCATGTTGCAATAGACAGTGTAGAATTAATGGCTCTTTTCGGTGATAATTTACTAAAAGGAAAAATTATTGCCTTGCCTAAATCGGGAAAAAGTACTCGAAAAATAGCCGACAGTGTAAAGTTTCGCCTTTAACAGTATCCAGATGGGTCAAAAAGTAATATTTGATCTTAGATAAGTTTGCTGGTTTTTATGATTTTTTTTTTTTTTTTTTTTTTGTATAGTGTTTGAACAATTTTCAATGTGTTAAGATGTGGGAGAGGAAATGTCAGTCGCAATAGTGGGCCGCGTGCTTTGAGCTGTATTCTGCACAAAAGTAGTAGCTGTGACTGATTGTGAACTTTTTTTTTTTTTTGACTTCGTCAAAGATTTAACAAAACATTAATTTGCGTGTTAGATTAAGTTGAGTTTTTGTCTATTCTTAATTATAATTAAAACTTATTTTTCTATTTACTTTCTCGGTCATTGTCCGTGCATTTCCATTAAAATCATTCTTGCAAGAGAAAGATAAAATGTCAAATTATTTTCTTTTTTGAATAACATGGAAAAATATCGACGAAAAAAGAGTTACATAATAAATTATTGTTATCAACTACTAGATGCCTATCTTATTAAATGCATGTTTCTCAGAATACAATTTCTGAATATTCGGCTCCAACTTTATGACACTGGAATTAATTCTACTTTCTGATCTTAATCTTTATGGAAACAACGGGCCACACGCACCAGCTTCTAGGACTCAATGTGGCCCGCGTCTCTACTGTGATATAATTGCGGTTTGATTTTCCTACTCGATGACTGCTGTGATTCCTAATAATGAGCGCAACAGTCTTGAACTAGATTTAACAGAACAATGAAGCAGGTGTGATGTCATTGAAGCTGAGAGTGCCTAAAAACTGGTGGATGAAGAAAATTTATCTGACCAGTGAGATGCCGTAAACATACAGCAGATAAATTTACTTTACCTACCAGTTTATTCAAACTCTCAGCTTCAATAATATGACTTCTGCAACCAGTACGATTAGTTCCGATTCCAGTCTGGAATGTCGACAACGAGGACGAAATTGAAGTCTCTGGATAGATCAATCCGCCTGTCGGGTATGCCGCGTATAGTATTGCTATAGGTGCGCCAGCCTGACACTATAGGAAATGTTAGTTTGCAGGTATATAGTGCGCGAAAAAAAATCAAATAATGCTAAGTTTTGTTTGTAATGTTACAAAATCGGAGAAATGACAAGAAGTCAGATTTCGGTTCACCTTGGTTTAAGCTTAAATAACTTTTATCTTTTTAAATTACGGGTTGGACCATCTCGAATCTCGTTGCTAGAAACAGCATTGAGAAATTACTTTCCTAAATTGCTTTTAAGAGCCATTACATGTTTAACTAAAACCGCCGTTTTTTTTTATAATACCACGCATTATGATCTTTCGCATCAAATTTGGATTTGAAACAAATTCTCTTTTTTTTTAATTAAAAAAGCCGCTAGAACAATTACTGTGTTTGTCCACTGTGTTAATTCAAATAACCAAATTTTTCCCCAATACAGTTCGAGTGTGAACTGTTTGCTCATTAACAGGTATTTATGTTCTCCTGATTCTGTTCTATTTTTTAGATTGATACTTCGTTCATTTTATGCATTCAGAGCAAATTTTCACGGAATAAATTGACCTTGCTTCGCTCGCGTCTCCAATCTATTTAATGCTGCGTCTTCCCACGTAGTGCGGTATATTTTTTATATTTTTGTGTGCGATGACCCAAACTTATGCCGATGTTCTGCGAAATTAAAAATCATTTTACATCAAAAGACTTTCTATTCATTCCAAAATAAACCTGCAACATAAATGCAATACATTTATCAAACATATTCACATCATGATTCTAGGTATCAGGTTGGATATTTACATTTCTATGAGGCTAATTTGCTGAATGATTATCCAATAGGTTCATATTAAAAAAGGCAAAAAGTTCCATTACTTTTAAATTTTCATTATTCGATTTACTAAACAACGATCTATATGATGGACGAGCCAAACCCCATACGTCTTTCTTGGGTTAATCCAGATAAACAAAAATCAGTAAATATTTTTACTCTTTTTTTCAAAAAAAAAAAAAAAAAATTCGACCGTAAATCGCTTTTTGCCGCAACATAATCGGCTAAAAAGTATCGAATTACGGAAAAAAAAAGAGAACTTCAAAAAATCATGAATTGAGATGGATAATCTCGATTTTTTCTTTGTTTACATTCCATTTAAGCCGTGCCCTTGAAAGAAGAGTTTTCAATGTGGTGACGGTCCCTAAAACGTTTTTCGTTAATAACTCCTGTTCTACTGCACGGAATGCAGTGAAATTTCGTACCCTGGCTGTATTTTGCGGTCTAAACATAATTATGTAGCAAAAACTAGGGGTTCCTATTTGAAAATCAATAGTTGGTGCTCGTTTTGCTTTGTATATGGTCCCTTATCAAAATTTTACCTACGAAGTTTTAAAGAAGACTTTAAACCAAGTCGGATGACACCTTTCTTTCCTTTCTAGCATGTTTAATGGCCGAATAATTAAAAGTGTTTCGTTTTTTTTTCTATGACTGTACAGAGGCTCTTACAGATGGACAGAGATATTTTGAAGCCCCTGCACGCATTGAAGGTAGGAAATACGCCTCAAATATTTATTTAAGCACATTTCCACTTAATCCTCGTGTATATAATAGCGAATTCACTGATCGAGTAATGCTGACGCCATCAGCAATGAAACTCGCTCCACGGCAGGATAATTTCATAATATTTTTTGGTAATGCTTGAAATGCAAGAAAATGCTTCATTTTGACAAGGCTGAACTGGATCCGTTAACTTAACTGTTTTACTGGTAAGAATGTCATTTTAGAACAATGAAGAAACGAAAAGTGATCAACAATTAACCCTGTCAACTGGAGTTCATGGCTAATCCACTGGAGTTAGGGTTAAATTTTCAACCATCAAAATCTCACCATATAGGTAACTGATTCGTTCAAATATAGAAGCAATTTTCGCCCGTCATACCTTGATGGGTGATTTTCTAGTAATTTAAAGAAAATTTTATCATCGGGAAAAATAGGGGGGAGCAACTGAATTTTTTTCACATAATTCTTTTTTTTAATTTAATTTAAAATGTCAATCACTCAAAGTGTTAAAAATCAAAATATTACGCATTTCTTCTTTCCCTGTTACTTAGAATTTCATCCTTTAGTTCATCCTCAGAAAGTGAGTTTTCTACGAAACTGTTCATTGATATGCCTTAACTGTTTTCGTGTATTTCGCTCTTCTAAACTTAATTTCAACCCTCTAAAAAATGCAAAGGAGTATTTTCACGACTTGGCAAAAAAAACTAACTCAGGTTTAAAAAAATCAGTAATCCAACGTCATTAAGCACAAAAATTGCAAAAAATTGCAGACACGTTGTTTCTGTGTTACAAGGAACACCTTTTTCAATGCAAAGAGGTGTGAGCTTCTGGATGAAAAGTCATCCGAGAAAAGCAACACGGTGGAACAAGGAGATAGTATAAATATCAAAAAAACGAAATTAAACGAAACAAAAAAGATAAATGACACCTGGAGGCAAAATTTATTATATAATTCCATCAGGAAAAAACCGCTAAGTAATAAATTTTCCAAGAAAACCCATAAACAATGCGAGAATTCCAAAAATGAAACCACTCTGAATAAATTAACAATAAATTTACCAGCGGGAAAAACTATGTATGGAAGCAATGTATGAAATGGAGAAATGCAGGAAAAAACAAAGTGAAGGATAAACATATTGGAATTAATCACAAAAACAAAATAAGCAAGCAAAAAATGAAAACAATAAAAGTAAGAAATGTACGACGTTTACATAAAAATAATAGAAAAACTAAACCAACTTTAACAAAGGAGTCCGCACAGAAGAAAAATAGGGAATTGCAGTAAGATCGTTAACTAAATTAGAACGGTTCCTCAGGATGTGGAAAGATTCCCAAAAATCAAGATCTAACGGATTGGGACATTTTTGGATAATTTGATAAGAGTTAAAATCAAAAGAGTGATTCGATTCCCAACAGTGTTGGGCAATACTGGATTTATTCAGCTGTTGTTTTCTCACATAGCTTTGATGTTCTTTTAACCGAAATTTCAAAGAACGGCGGGTCTGTCCGATGTATCCGAGTCCGCAATTGCAAACAATTTTATAGATCCCACAACAATTAAGAGGTTGAATAGAATCTTTAAGAGAAGAGAAAGAAAGTTTATTAATAGGAGAAAATACCACTTGGAATTGGAATCGCTTCAGAATCTTAGCAACCTGAAAACTAATACCAGGGAAGAAAGGCAGAACAACTAAATTCTTAGTGTTAAAAGTTCTATTAAGAGCAATATTTTGAGATTTTTTGCAAAGTTTTTTATAAATGGAATCAACTAAGGTGGGCGGATAGTATCTATCAACAGCCACAGCTCTTAAATAGTTAAGTTCCGCATTAAGAAGCTCAGGTGAAGAACAAATATTCATTGCACGGTAAACAAATGTGTTGAAAGCTGAATATTTTTGATTAGGAGGGTGAGACGATAATCTATGCGGGGATAATGAAACAGCAAAAGGTTTGCGATAAACTGTAGTTTCAAAACCGGACTCAGTTCGAGAAACGAGAACATCCAGAAATGGAAGGCAATTATTCTGTTCTTTTTCACAAGAGAATTGAATATGAGGATCAATGGAATTTAAAATAGATAAAGCATCATCAATGCTTAGTTGATCGTAATTCATAAGAACAAAACAGTCATCAACATAGCGAACATAGAAATGAAACTGTAGTTTCTGAAACAACTTGAGCTCAAAGTAATGCATGTAAATATCACTAAGGATGGGGCTAAGTGGGTTTCCCATTGCCAAACCATTCGACATTGTATAAAATTTACCATTAAAAACAAAGGAACATTGCTTTAGACAAGTATGAGTAAGGAAAACTAAATCCTCAATTTCCTTAGAGGTAAAATGAAATTCAGACAGTCTACTCTGAAGGCATGATAATGAACCCTCGACCGGAACGTTCGTAAATAATGAGTTCACATCAAAAGAAGCCATAAAAGAATTATTTGGAACGCAATTCTGAATTTTTTTGACAAAATCGATAGAGTTTTTTACAGTGAATACATTATGACTCATAAGAGGAGAAAACACAGAGACTAAATATTTTGCAAGTTTATAAGAAGCCGTACCAATATTGGAAACAATTGGCCTGAATGGAATGCCAGCTACCTTAGGTAGAGCATAAAATCTAGCGCAATTAGCTATAGAAGGAATAACAGAGCGTTTAACATTTAATGGAATAGACTGAACAGACTTGACAGCAGAAGAAATAGCCTTTAACTCATTTTCACCAGGATCTTTAGAAATCTCTAAGTATGGACCAGAAGAAATCAAATCATTAGTTTTGTCAACATAAGATGATTTATCAAGAACAACAATTTGACCACCCTTGTCAGCTTTGGTAACAACAATATCTGAATTTGAAATTAAATTTTTTACAGTACGACTAACAGTATTAGTAAAGACGGGATTGGAAATTCTAGAATTAAAGTCCACATTAGAAGCAATAAGATGCCTAACGCAATCTTTTTGATTGGATGATAAGGCACTAAATTTAAAAGCTTTCTCAATAGGAGCAATAAGCTTAGAAAAAGAAGGTTTGCTGGCCAGAGCAAAGTTATCGTTGCATTTTAGAGCATTAATTTGAGAACTGTTTAAAGGAACACTTGAAATATTAACGACAACATTTTTATTTACCACTGGTAAATTTTCCGAAGAAACAACTTTCGAATTTCTACAAAGTTTACCTAATTTCTTTTTCAAAACAACTTGATGATTCTCCGAAGAACGAAGAGTTCTAGACCAAGAAGTTCTATCAACATAATCAAAATCAGAAATAGAATTTGAAATAGAGAGATGCAAATCATAGAGCTCACGTTCAATTTTCCATTGAAAAAGGTGTTCCTTGTAACACCGAAACACGTGTCTGCAATTTTTTGCAATTTTTGTGCTTAATGACGTTGGATTACTGATTTTTTGAATCTTCAGCACAAAGGTATTTATTCGTTATTAATTCAGGTTTACTTTTTCATTTCTCCAAATTTCTACAAAACATTGGGATTTTTCCACTCTGATTCAGGTAACTGTAAAGTAGAGTGAAGTGAAAGGATAAACTTTATTTTTTCAATTTTTATTCTCAAGGAAGTAACGCCATTTTCATTTGCTATTTTTCTCTTTTGTTCATAAATGATAAAATAAATAATAACGTTATTTTAAATGTAGTGGAAGTCGAGAAAAATATTGTAGAGACAGACCAGAAGATTGTGGAACGCTACATCCTCCATTTTTCTGCAGTTATTATTCGTACTACTGCTACAACTATTCTTCACTTCCGGTAAGTTGAAGAAAATATTAGGTAAATGAAAAATTCAATATAATCTACCTCAGCATTGTCGGCATTCATCCTTGGACGAGTCCACTTCAAAAACCGATTGAAAACAACAGAGCGCAATGAGAAATAAACTTCAACTCAAATTTTGGGCCAACCTCTCTGATTAGGAGCACATTTTTTTCCTGTTGATAAAGATCGCAGGAAGTCTCGGTTTGCCGATCACACTTGCAGCCTTTTCTATTTCCTACGAGTTTGATGTTTTTTACCCTTCCGCTGAGAGCCAACAATGCTGAGGTCTATTGTATTTACACATTTTTACTCCATCAAATTGAAAATGAACAATGTCAATCGACAAGGAGCTACGAAGTTCATGAATATTTTGCTTCCGAACATTATAATATATTTTTGTGGGTGAACAATGTTACGACGACATCCTCTAGCGCAGACAGAAATACCTTCTGGATGAGGTTTTTTGATCAAAAAAACCTTCTAGAGGGGTTTTTTGATCAAAAATACTTTCTGGAGGGTTTTTTTTTTTAAATAAAGATTACCTCCTGGGTGTTTTTTTTAAAATCAAATAAGTCCTTTCATATGCATAAACCACTGTATTAAAATACACATTTATGTTAAAACCAATGCCTCGGGGGGGGGGGTCACCCCCTCCCAATTTCGCTGTGCCAGTGACAAGGGCTGTCCACAAATGCAACAATACAAGGTGAGGGTCATAACTGCCACGACCCTCACTTTGTATCTGTAGATGTGATGGTAAAATTAGTGTCGATGGTAGCAACATTTCTTCCATACACCGTAGTAGCAATGGCATGGTGCGGTGAGCATCGTCCTGTGTTACGGAGATGTATGTTCACAATGGTGATTTTTATGATTATTACTCAGCATGAATTTTGTGGTTCCTACTTGACTGACACGATCCTGTTCGTCTAGAAAAACTATTTAAGTTATGAAAATCACTGTGCGGGTATATTCAGTAAATTACCGCCCTTAGCTACCAGTTTGTTTGGCACTCTTGGCTTCCTTAAGAGGTTTTCCATCTCCAGCTCAGTCACTTTCCTGTGCCGGGCTGATGAGTGCTAATTAGCACGAAACTGCAGCCCTTGGCTGGAAATGACTGAGCTGGCGGTGTATTTCATGTTTTTCACTGTGCGGGATTTTTACATTCTAATCAGAAAATCTCTCGGCGGCTTCATGTTTATGCACTAACAGGGGTTCCCAAACTTTTCCGATTCGCGGCACCCTTTTTTTGCACCTTAGCCTATCTCTAATATCATATTGACACCTTAGGTGCTTCGCGGCACCCCTTACATTTCTCGTAGGCACTCTGCTTTGAGAACCCCTATGCTAGACGTTTTGGATATACCTAATAGATGCTCTCCGACGCAGATTTTCCAGCGTTGTAACGATCTGAGGTCGACCTGGTGTTTTTTTTCCCCCGAGCAATACTTATGGCTCTAAAGTTTGATATCTTAACATGATTTTTTTTTCTATCTTGAACAGTGTAGTGTTTACCAAATTGGAACCAAATATGAAATGCTTGCTGAGCACTAATCAAAAAACCACTATTGAGCACTAATAAATAAAAGAAGCCATTATTGGGCACTAACATATAAAATCAACCATTGAGCACTAATTAATAAAAAAAAAACCACTATCGGGCACTTCTCTAAAAACCACCATTGAACTCTAATAAAAAAACCCACACACTCCTCTACAACACATGACGATGCCCACCTCACCTTGCCATGGCTACTACTATAAATGGCACATATACTGCTATCCATTGATACCACTTTCTCGCCTTATCCCGATCACAATTCACACAGCTCCTCAAAACACGTTAGGTTGATATGCCGCACCATGTATTTCTTGAAATACCGCATTGAACAGTTCAAGTGAAATTCCGTGTATGTGTTTGTCGCCTTGTCTAATGCCCTTTCTAATTTTGAATGCATTACTCACCCTTTTTTTTTTTTTTTTTTTTCGAGTTTCGATTTGACTGTTGCTTCAATATTTTCAATAAGATGAGTCTGTCGTGAATTGGTAGTATTTTCAAACCACGATAAGAAAATTTTCTACTCCTAGGGCAGGGGCGCCGACTTGCAAAAATCATTGGGGGGGCTGGCCCAGTCATCACCGGGGGTTTAGGGGGTTATGTAATCCCATGGAGGTTCCCCACCCCCCAAAATAAAGGTCGATTGTTGTGCATTGAAAATGCCAATTTACATATTTTCTGGTGTGTATAATTTAAAAAACAAACAGAATGTGGTATATGGCGTTTTCAAAGTAAAACAATCCAAAAATTGGTATACAAATTTTTCTGGTTCAACTAGATCATGTCACTTGTCTTAGTAAGAGACATTTTTTTTTGTTCTATTTTATGGGGAGATGCAGTGCCGTAGCTAGGCATGGAAAAGGTAGGGCGCTTGACTTGCATTGAAGGGCACTGCCAGAGACGCCGACTTAAAAAATATCGGGGGAAAGGGGGCATGCCGCAGGAAATTTTCTAAATTTGAGAGGAAAAATAGTGAGTTTTAAAGTTTTTTTAAAATCATATAATCAACATTAGAACCTCGAAAACTCGACAAGCCCGACACATATTTTTTGGCTTCGAAAAACGGAAGAAATAAATACAAACACACACAGTATTTTTGTAAAAAGGAAATTTAATTTACGCATACTTTTTAAGACCAGTTGTTTTTACATTAGTGACATCGGCTAACATATTCAAGTGTAAACGTAGTCTCTCAATGTCTAGGTCATTTTTGAAAAACTCAGTTGATTTTTCAAAATGTTTTCTTCTCTTTCACCTCTGTTTAATAAAAGCAAGCACTCTTGTTCAACTGCAATGACCTGTGTGCGTCCAGTTGATGTAAATCGCCCAATAATGCAAAATTGCACCATTTTACAAATCTCAATTTATATTGCCTTGTAGTATAGTCAACTCCCGTCGTACACGAGGGATGCATTCCAAGACCTCTCGCGTAGGTCAAATTTTCGCGTTGTGGAAAAGGATATCTGTAAAATTTTTTATAAGCGTACCCAATCATTTTAGACACTTGTAAACACCCCCTCAAACTGTTAAAAACCATCTCTTAACTAACTGTACATTACTATCTCTTACATAAAGAACTAAATGTTTACTTGTATTTAAAAAAAACGTTTTATTCAACATAAAATACTGCTACGATGTACAGAATCAATGATTAATGGGAAAGAAAGAAAAAATAAACCGGTATACGGTAGACACAGTATATAGTAAGAAAAGCAAATGCATCTTTAGTTGTACTGTACAGTCGATCAATTAATGATATTCGTACACAATACATGAGCAGTTTCCATTTTCATAAATTTTTGCAAGACACTACTCGGTGAATTTTTACGGATTTCCTTTTCTTGACTTGTAATTGTATGTACGGAAGAATCACTCATACCTAATTCTCGTGCTACCTTCAACGCATTTTTTAGTTGACCATCAGCTTTTCAAGAAGCTCTAGTTTTTCTTTAATTGTCATGAAACTTTTTCTTTTTATCTTCACAAACTTTAGAGGAAACAGCGCTCTTAGGTGTCATTATATTTCATTAACTTTCGCATTTAAAATGAAAAGGGAACTTCTACTCTCAGCGATGGTAAAAGGATAAAGATACATTCATGAAAAAAAAAATTTTAGTAGCCAATAACAAAGCTGATACGAACACACCACGATTCCCTTCCGAGAATTTTCGTGTTGCGGTGAGGAATTCGCGTTAGATCTGAATACTGGAGAAAAAATCGTGTTATAGCTATTTCGCATAAGTAGCGCGAGTCAAATGTTTTCCTTTGGGATTTCGAAAGTGTGCGGTGAGCTGCCTTCATTGTTTTCATACTTCTTTGGTACACGTCGATTCCGAGGAAGGGAAGGATCATCATTTTGTGAAGGTTTTCTTTTAAACACGATTCCCAAAAGTATTCAAAACTATCACGCCTCCCATTTTATATACAAATCAAACTCTCATATATATTTTTCCAGATCAGCAACACTTAGGTGAGCGCGCCGCAGCGCTGCCCACCGGCAACAGACTTGACCCGTAAGTTCGCGCACTGGGACAAATTTTTACAGTACTCGCAGCTAGAGATGAGACGGGCTCAGCCCGGGCCCGACAGCCCGAGCCCGAACCCGGGCCCGAAGCGGGCTCGGGCTCTAGAATCGAAAATAGGTTTCGGGCTCGGGCGGGCTCGGGCTCAAGCACAGATATTCAATCGCCAATCTCCATACAAATTCAAAACAAATAAACATTTTTCTACTGTGAGAAAAGGAAAGGAACATTTAAATCAGTTCAATCAATGTCAAATTTACCTCCCCCCCACACAAAATAAATAAATAAGTAAATTAGCGCTTATTTATAGTGTTTTTTTTTTTTTTTTTTTTTTTTTTTTTTGCGATAACTATTGCAACATGTCATACAGTAATGCATTTGAAGTGGAGCATTTTAAGAAAATTTAGAAACTTATGTTAATGAAGAACATTTGACGTAACATTTTCCATTAACAGAGAGATCATGTCAGACTGTAGAAGGCTCAGTTTTTGATACAAGAAAGTTTCCTTCGGGCTCGGATTTTGGTTCGAGACAATGTCACTCGGTCTCGGGCGGGCTCGGTTACAAATTTTCGGGCTCGGGCGGGCACGGGCTCTCAAAAAGGAGCCCGAACTCATCTCTACTCGCAGCACTGTAACACTATTATCATTCGCACCACTCGTTTTCAGTTAACCTGCTTACACAACCGTAATAATTATTTGTTTTAACTCATTACTGAATATATTTTACAAGGTAAATTATCTTCAAACAATAAGGAAAATAAAAGATAAATTTATGAGTTTAGAAAGCATAATGTAACTTATAATTTTCTTGATTTATTGGGGGGGCTCTGCCCCCTCAAAAATATTTTTGAGGGGGCTCGGGCCCCCTCAAGCCCCATGGAGTCGGCGCCACTGTCCTAGGGAGAAAAACGGATCATTGCAAGTACAATGATTATAACAGTTGGATCGCAGGTTCATTTAAAGATGGTGTTAGTCAACTAGAAGTGTATTGCAAACGGTGTTATTGAACTTTTCTACGCGCACCAAGTTTCTTATTCTACACAATTATCGAACTGAATTACTCTCAGGATCACCTCTCAAACCGAATTTTTCTGAACGAAACTTTCAATCAGAGCAAATTCGTATTCAATTGTTGAAACAAATCTATTCGAATCATAACTAAATATCCTTAAAATTTCATGTTGCAAGAGTAATCTACTTTCTGTCTATATATCAAATCATTTAAAAATTCATTTCAAAAATGCTTTTCTACATTTGAAATATTTTTAACAAGACCTGATCAGAAATGTTTTCATTAACAGATACCGAGAAGAAAACCAAGTCTCCTACAGCGAGAGAATGCTCTTTACTTCTCGTTTCCGGAAGTTTAGTAAGTACATTAAGATAACTATATTTGCTTTACATATTCATTTTCACGTCTTTGAATGAGAAATCTTTAAAATACTTTGCTCAATTTATTTCTCCAAATGAGAAATTTTTACCCATGTACTGGGTTAAACATAAAAGTTTGCCCAACTTTTTAATTTAAGAATTGTTAGAAGGGAGGATGAGAAGCAAGAATTATGGAGGAACATATGGTCGCGAACGCAATGCTGACAAACTACATGCACACACAGCCAGAAACTGATGGATGCAAAACAGGTTAGAAATTTATTACACAAAACCTATTTTACACAACATTTTAGTTTTTAAGAACGTTTAAAGCTGCTTTTTAAACTTGCTGCCGCAGCTACAAACCATGTATCGCAATGACAAAGCACTCACAGTCGCAAACACTAGCCCTTTTCACAAACTTTCACGGATCGTTGCGCCTTTATTGCGTCGCGTGTGTTAGATTTACTACACGCCATAACTTTTAATAATTCCACTAAAAATAATGTTGCGTAAAATTGTCTTCTATATATATAAAAATTAATGTTTGTCTGTATGTCATCCATGAACTCAAAAACTACCCGGCAGATTTGGCTGAAACTTTCACCGTTTGTTATTTTTGGTACTGGGAATGCTTATAGACCAGTTCGAAAAAAATCCGACCGATAGTTCCTTTTTTATTCCAATTTAAGTCACAATCTATTGGATAAATACGAATAAAATTATCGGCTGCAGAAATTAATTCGCGTGAAAGATCTCATTGATAAGAAGTTAGCTGTTGCCATTTTTCTTGAGTTTGAACAAATAAATTCTTTCTTTATTGTTTTATGGCTTTTCATGCAACGAGGGGATTTAAAACTTTTTCTATTTGATATTTTTAGCGATTGATTGATCTTGCAAACTGCGTGAGTACAAAATTTGAGTATAGTCACGGCTTCACTTGACACCTGGACCGATTATTATGAAAATTGCTATATATATGTATTTTTCCACGGAGAAGGTGCATAATATGCTCATTGAGGCCATTCGCCACCAGGTGGCACTGCAGAGTAGCAACTTCTGCCCCGTTCAACCGATTGTCATGAAAATCAGTATAATGATATATTTTTTTGTTGGCGTAGCAACGCGCGTCGGGTACAGCTAGTTGTGTTATAAATTTGGGAACTATTTTGCAACCATCAGTTTTTTGGCTTTGTGTGCATGTAGCATTGCGTTTGTGAGCATATGTGCCGACATGCTTCTGGCTTCTTATCTTCCCCTCTAACACCCCCTTTAACACGAGAAACGAAAAGTACATTGAAATCTCGTTAAAACAAATATCTCTACAACGAAATTTCCATTTCAACGAAATAAATTTTCAGTTCCAATCTAATTTACATTACGTTACTTAAACCACATTACAGCGAAATTCTCGTTACTACGAAGTAAATTTGCGGTCCCTTCAAGACCGTTGTAACGGGATTTCGTTGTATAAATGTTCTAAAAACTGCTGTTACAGTATATTTAAATGCAGAGAAAGAGTGATCGTGATGCGCGCGCGCGTGTGTGTGTGTGTGTGTGGCACTAAACAGTTACCCCTGTCCGATAGTGATGAGACGGGCTCAGCACGGGCCCGAAGCGGGCTCTAGAATTGAAAATAGGTTTCGGGCTCTGGTGGGCTCGGACTCAAGCTAAGATATTCAATCGTCAATCTCCAAACAAATTCAAAGCAAATAAACATTTTCCTACTATAAGAAAAAGAAAGGAACGTTTAAATCAGTTCAATCAGTGTTAAAGTTTAACCAAAAAACAAAAAATAAATTAACGCTTATTTATTATATGTTTTTATTACGATTACTATTGCAAGGTGTCATACAGTAATGCATTTGAAGCAGAGCATTTTGAGAAAATTTAGAAACTTCTGTTAATGAAGAACATTTGGCATAACATTTTTCACGATCATATCCGACTGTAGAAAAGGCTCGGTTTTTAATACAAGAAAGTTTTCTTCGGGATATCGGGCTCGGGCGTGCTCGGATTGTGGTCCGAGACAATATCACCCGGGCTCGGTTACAAGTTTTCGGGCTCGGGCGGACCCGGGATCTCAAAAATGAGCCCGAACTCATCTCTACTGTCAGGAATACTAAAACTCAAATTTAAGCAAATGCAGGACAAACGAAAAAAAAAAAAAGAACTCGACGATGATAACGACGAAATGCTAAAATTTGAAGCTGAACTACTCTCAACAAATTCGATGGATTTGCTGCGCAGAAAAACTTTTTAAAGTCAGGCGTGAAAATGAGGGTTTTTCTTTTGCTATGAATGCATCACAAAACACAATACACAGGAAAGCACTAAGACTAGTTCAAAGCAAATTAATCAACTTCTTCAGCACTGTCCCGAAATAAATAAATTAAAAAAAAAAAAAAAAAAAAAACAAATATTTATGAGTTTTTATGATTTTTTTCTCAAACCCGTTTTTTTACGAGCACTGGGTTATAACGAGCAAATATCGTAATCCCTTCTTGCTCGTTTTAAGCGAGTTCGACTGTTTTACGTAGAGGACCTACAAAGTTTTTTTTTTCGTCTAACTTTCTGTAAGCAGTAGCATTTTTTAAGCCAAATCTCAATTATTCTCGAAGCATTTGTCCAGCGAAACAGACTTTTAACACTATTAAATATTTTTCTTTCTTAAATTTCATGTATAAATCTTTCTATTTAGTTCCGGACAGGAGAAGGTAGAAACTCTGAATTTTACTTACGCAAAGAAATTAGACGAACTCCTGCCCTGTTCTTCAGTCAACTTCCATGGATACTATCCGGAGAAACAACAGCATCTAACCAGTAAGATTTATGTATTCAAGCTATTCTAATAATAAAATATTTCTCTTCAAAAATCTTTATTGCCTTCTAATTTTAAACTCCTAAATCTGAACAAAATTTTGAATTGTTAAGGGTAAAAGTCATACTTCACAATTTTAAATTTTTAAAAGTTTTTTTTTTTTTTCGTACTTACTTTTCCGGTGTTAGTTTGATTGGGTAGAACTAAATTTTTAATCATTGCCAAAAAATTAATAGTCAATGCTAGTTATAAAGACAATTGTTAATAAAGCTAAGAAATTAATTTTGGTTCATTAGGTCTATTGGGTTTTATGGCGCATCACTCCTGATAGGCTCTACTGCTCCTAAATTAATTTTGAAGGTGAAGCATGGAATTCAGAATTTTGTGCTTTTGAAACTCTTCAAACTTTGAACAAATCCAGATTTTTAAAGGCTTTCCACGATTCAAGTCATCAGTTTTCGATAAACTTATTTATTTATTTATTTATTTTTCACTATTTCTTAAATTAAAAGCACATTTAAAAAACTGTCATTTAAAACTGTTCTGACATGAAAGCCTCAGTCAGTCTAGTTTACTGCCTAGTTCAAACTAATTTCTTACTTTGTTATTCAATAACTTCCCGCAGTAGCAAAAATACATAATTAAAAGAAAGGTTTCTAAAGGCTAACTCCGAGCGAAGTCCGAACTCGTTGGTGAGTACAACCGTCAGTCCACCAAACATCTTTGGCGAACTACTGCAGTCAATAAAAGGTTTCAATTAATTTTTTCATTATATAAATCAACTTGCTGCGTTGCCCGGCTTTGCCCGGTCCACCTTGAAAATACAAATTTTGTCAAGTGACGTATATTCAACAATCAGGCTTAAATAAATAAATAAAAAAGACATCATGCAAAGATTCCCTTCCAAACAATGACGACAGATATTAAAATACTTTTAAGAAATTAAATCCAGAAAGATAGATTTAAAATGCGTAACCATGGAAACACAAAATAAAATACGTTTAAGGAATTAAAATGTGAAAGAAAATGGTTCACAATTGGAATGGAATCGAGAATTCTGAAACTTGATTTAAAAAGGCTTGTAACTTTTTTTCCTTTCGAGATAAAAGCTTATTTTTCGACCATAGGTCGTGTTAGATCTGGATTTAAAAAGGTCGCTTTTTCCAATGATGTCAAAAAGAAAGCTGTGGGACAATTCTTTCACTTTTTATTGATTTATTTAATGAAGAAAGTAGTGCCTAAATTTCAGCTAAGACTAAACAAATTCGAGCTAAAAACGCAAATAATTCACGCCGAAATAAAGTTAGAGCATTGAAACAAATTGCGTAGAACGCAGAAAATTCTACCCTTTCTAACGATATGTAATATTAATATATGCAAGTAATTTTTTACCCCATATTTGAGAATTTATGTGAAATTTGGACGTAAATTGGAATAAAAAAAGAACTATTCATCGAATTTTATTCGAACTGGTCTGCAAACCTTTTCAGAACTTTAAGGAACAAACTGTGAAAAATTCAGCGCAATCGGCCGGGTAGTTCTCGAGTTTTGCGAGTTCAAACACACAGACGCTTTTTGGGGACTTCATTTTATACTATGTAGAGATTATGCATTTATAAAATTGTATTATAAAACCTACTATTAGAGTGAAAGATATGTAAAGCGGCTTTATTATTTTTTTATAACATATTAAACATTTAAGTTGACTGTCTCAAAACTAAAGTTTTTAAACTTTGATTCCTGCTTCAAAGCCGAGACATAGTTTTAATAAGTTGAATGTTTGTTTTTGTTATTGAATGCATTTAAAAAAATTCGGAAGGGTTTTAAACTCTAAAAACCTATCCTTTGAATACGGTCCTGAACAGACTTTTAATCTATTATTCTATATTTTGATGAAGAAAATAGATTATAAACAAAGAGAAAACTAAACAAAACTCTAAATACGTTTTTAAATTTTTGTCAAAACAAAGAAAAATTCGCAACTCCAGAGCTCGAATACGCTTCCTTGCGGTGATTCACAACACTAAAGAAAAAGGTAAAACATTCCTTTCCAAGTGTTTTCTTTGTGGTAAATTACAGGATTCAGACAGTTTGTGATGTAATGTAATTTCAGAAGAATCGAAAAGAAAGCTTCTCACAAACACGATAAAAAATTACTGTCATTCGTTAAGCGTCAAAGCAAGTTATAAGTTACGGCGTGTGTTTGTGTTACCTTTTTCATCCGCCATTAGACAGTGGCTGCAGCGCCCCTCATAGTTTATTGGAGTTGCGAATAACACTAATTATAAGTTTTTTGTTAATGAAAGCCAACAATCAATTTCAAGGCAATCTTAAGCAATTTGGATTGCGCTTTTAAACTGATGACTTGACTTGAATTTAAAAAAAATTCAAAAACTTGCATTATTAAAGAGGTTTAAAATGCCTTAAATCCAAAAATGTATGCTTTACGAAACAATATACCTTTCTTCTCTGAATCAATACTAGTATAGTTGGCAATGGGGGCATGATTTTCCCAATATCAAGACTACGATCCCCCATGAAAGAATTGAATGTGATTGAATGGTGAAAAACATTGAAAACCTGTATTATTTTCAAAGTTTCAAAAGTCCAAAATCCATAATTCTATTCTTGCTTACTTTCAGCCTTGAAAATAATTTGCTAATTTTATTGGCAATCAACTCTACAATTGCTATTATTACTTTCTTCTATATCTAATATATAGAAGAATGTATTGGATTCGTGCAAATTTTCGAATTTCGACGGATTTGAACGTTTTGAGGTGTGCTGAGTCCATTTCGACTATTTTTGGAAAATGTCTGTCTGTCTGTGCGTGTGTGTGTGTGTGTGTATGTGTGTGTGTATGTGTGTCACGTCTGTGTGTGACCAGTTTTTTGTGGCCGCTCTACAGCAGAAACTACCGCATGAAATTGAACGAAATTTGGTACACATATGTGCCCCTATGTCAACTTGTGCCCATTGGTTTTTGGCGCGAATTCCTCTAAGGGGGTTGGAGCAATGGGACGTTTTTTGAGTTACGCGTGCTTGCTATTCCTCAGGAAGTAACTGGCGGAATCAAACAAAATTTGGTCCATATGTTGCCCCTAACAGGAACAGGTGCTGATTCAATTTTGGTGTTAATAGCTCAAACGGGGGTTGAGTTATAGAACGTTTTTTGTCGTCAATTGTGACTGCTGTATCTCAAGAAATAACGAACCGAATCAAACAAAATTTGTTTGACAAGTAGCCCTTAGTGGGTATAAGAGCTGATTTCATTTTGGTGCCAACAGCTAAAAAGGGGGTAGCGCATTCGCCCGTTCTTTCTTTCCATTGTGAGTGCCCTATCTCAAGAAGTAATGCTACGTTCTGGTTTGCCATCTTATGTTTGTTAATAAATAAAATATTTGTAATTAATTCAAGTAAGGCTTTTAAAGTAACTTTCAATTTTCGCTCTTTGTTTTGCTTTTACAATAATTCAGACATTGGGATGGTCGTCAAGTTTTTGCATGTGTAATTTTGTTTTTGTTAGGAATATTGCTTCCTCGTCAAGCATGGGGAGGGATCAGAAAAGGAAAAATATAGAAGAAAGTTTCATGATGGCCACAACATACTAGTTTTTATTTTGGTGCGATTAAAAAATTTTCCTACTCATCGAAACTGACAGGACAGAAAAAGTACAATAAAAGCTTTTAAAATTAACAAAAAATACTTTAATCTAACAGGGTGAGCACAAATCATGGACCCGATTTTTAAAAAATCATAGTTTTTGAAACTACAGAACATATTACTATGAGTTAAAGCTCTAGACTAAGAATTCTGAGTAGTAACGACACTGGCTGTGGCTACTAAAGTCACAAAAATTGTAGCTACTTTTTACTTTTGGTAGCCATTTAAAAAAAAAAAAGTATGCACGCAGCGCAAAAAGTAATTATCCTATTTGCTATTAGTAATATTAACAAAAAATTCATCAAGATTCTGATGCGCTACATAAACAACAGACAAAATTTCACTGGATATATTAATTAATATAAAAATATAAGTATGAAACAAAGCAAAAAAAAAAAAAAAAGGAAACAGTTTAAAAATTTCAAAATATAATACAAATGTAGGCAATTGTAATTAAATGAAAGCATGTGCGAACTCATACAGGCTTTGGTTTATTTATTAGTCAGAAAATGTCTGTCACCTAACACGATTACTTTTCAGGGAATTTGGATTCGTGAAAGGTCGTAAACGAAAAAACGAACATCCCCCCCCCCCAAAAAAAAAATTGAACGTTTTTATGTAAATACTAGTAGATGTAAAACCATCAAGAATCGTTAGTTTTGATACTTTAATTAAAAATGTTAGGTCTGAAACGATCGACAAAAAAAAAAAAATATTTGTACAAACTTTAAGATAACACTTACCAGAGGCTCAAATCTAGGGCTCCAACAGGGTTGGAAGAGTGTTGTCGTAAAGCTGTATTATCTTCAACAGAAAAGAAACACGAAATCACCACTTTTGGTGACTGTCACTTGACTCTTGGGTAGCCATTTTCAATAAGATGGTCACCAGTCGGCGACCGGCGACCGCTAATTTAGAACTTAACAATGAATGATACATAAATGTAAGGTTCAACAATAGTAAAGACAAACATACCAAGTTTTTCTTTAGTTGCAAACGTTCGAAGTGTGTGACTCTCTTGTTACATAACAAACATCTAATAAGCGTGTTTAAGGAACTGATTTCTAATCCAGTTCGTTCCACACATCGTGTAATTCCGTTTTATAATGTTGCATCAAAACATTGCTTATCTACCACGATGCCGAAACCACGGCAACTCAACTTCAAGAACTGCAGCAGTACATCCACAAACGCATTACGAATCATCCTAATTGCGATACTACAAGACGTGTGTGGATTGAACTCGGTTGCATATGTAAGATGTTTTATGGTGCAACAAAAGGATCACACATCGAACATTCAAAACTAAAAACACTTGGTACATTTCTCTTTAAAATTTATACATCATTTATTATTATAGTGCAGTACAGTAGAACATCGTTTATCCGGTCAGGTAACAATCCTGTGTAATTTTGTTATAAAGTTTTTTTTTACCCGACTGCGCGTGCGCGACGCAAAGGAGGGTAATGTGTTTATCAGTCTATGTATGTATGTTTGTTCCTATGTGGCGTTCTATAGATTAAACGCCTTGGCCAATTTTGGTAATTCTTACGTCAATCGATTTGTCTTAACCTTTGGAGTGTCACTAAACACATGACAGTAATCAAAATTCACCATATCAACAACCGGTTGCCATATTTTGTTAGTTCGGGATCGTGTCGCACGTTGGGTGTTGCACACTGTTTCGCACGCTATCTGCGTGCGACAAATGCAGATAGTTTTCGCTGCCTGAATTTTTTGTTTACTAAGTCTACTAATTGGGATCTCAGTGGCCGAGTGGTCTAAGCGATTGCTTCTCCCACTTGAGGCGGTGGGTCAAAACACCCTTGCTCCGGATGTACTTCCCCCTCCTTCTGATGTAAATTCTTTCATGTGTTCTTTATTTGTATTCTGTACTGTAATAAAAAATATATTATGCGTAACGAAGGCAAGACACTCAGATTGTAGTCCTCATCAAAATAAACCCGTGCAATAAGCACCAAAAGAAAGATAGTCTACTAATTCGATTTTCATCTCTAACAAGTTGCATTTGTTTTCCCTCGATTCAAGGAACTGAGTTTCGCGATGTGTACTTTCTTGACAGGCTTTTTCAGTTTTGTGAGAAAGATTTGACTGATGACGTTTCCAATTTCGCGTCATCATGAATTATACAGGCTGTTTATATAGCTTTGCTGTGGTTGACTTAAGTTCGCGCATTTTTGCCGAAGGTCAAGCACATGTAGCTTTGAGCCGAGTTAGGTCCCTAGAGGGACTAATTATCAGTAGTTTAGACCACCGCAAGTTACTTAATAAACCTCATGACACAAACAAACTCTCTCAATAAAGTGATAAGATTGCGAAATGTACCGTCTTATAATCATAATAACTAAATCAATGAAAATTACCTAAAAAGTGTCAAATAAAAAAATATTTAATAAAAACAAAAAACCCGACTGCGTAAAAACCAAAAAAACTAAAAGGAAAAATGTATAAGCCCAGTAGTTTAGAATGCTATTAAGTATTATTGAATAACTGCACCGTTGAAATAGTTCTATAATCGCACACAGATCAGACAAATCATAAATTCAAAAGCAGAATAGAAGGATCAACAGTCGGGGCTCATTCAAATTTTACAGGGTTCCTTGAATCAGAAAGGAATGGGCCCCGATTGTTGATCCTTCTATTCTGCTTTTGAATTTATGATTTGTCTTATCTGTGTACGGTTATAAAACTATTTCAACGGTGCAGTTATTCAGTAGTACTTAATAACATTCTAAACTACTGGGATTATACATTTTTCTTTTTAGTTTTTTTGGTTTTTACGCAGTCGGGTTTTTTGTTTTTATTTAATAATTTTTTATTTCTGTTATCTTCTTTATTAATAATAAAGCTGAAAGTCTGGATGGCTGGATGTCTGTGACGCGCATAGCGCCTACACCGCTCTGCCGATTTTCATGAAATTTGGCACAGAATTAGTTTGTAGCATAGGGGTGAGCCACTTGAAGTTATTTTTCGAAAATTTGATTTTGTTCTTTCTCTATTCCAGTTTTAAGAACATTTCGCCGAGAAAATTATCATAACGTGGACGAGTAACTTACCAAATTATCATAACATGGAACATGGGCGAGCAAATGAACATAGCAAATTGGCGAGAAATTCATCATCCATTATTTGTAAATATACAGGTGAACCAAACGACCTTTTAATTTTCTACTACGGCCAAAGCAGTGCGGGTACCACTAGTAAAAGATAAGTATGCTGATTTACGAATGTGTTTTTTACTACCCAAAATTATGAGGGTTTTCGTGTATCCGGATTGCTTTTTGGTCCCTGTCCGTCCTGATAAACGAGATTGTACTGCAGTTTCGAAAATATGATTTTTTGAAATTGTGTCTATCATTTGTGCTTACCCTTGTATTTGAGTAAAACGAAAGAAACAGCTTTAATCTTTACTAATAATAAAGCAGAAAGTCTCTCTGTCCGGAGGATGTCTGGATGTCTGTAGGATGTCTGTGACGCGCATAGCGCCTAAACCGTTCGGCCGATTTTCATGAAATTTGGCATAAAGTCAGTATGTAGCATGGGGGTGTGCACCTCGAAGCGATTTTTCAAAAATTCGATGTGGTTCTTTTTTTATTCCAATTTTAAGAAAAAAACTATCATAAATTACGAAATTATCATAACGTGGAACCGTAACATGGGCACAAGCCAATTAGCGAGATACGAAATTATCATAACGTGGAACTGTAAATTCGGTACAAGCCAATTGGCGAGAAAATTCACCATACATTATTTGTGAATATACAAGCGAACCAAAAGACCTTTAATTTTTCTATTACGGGCTAAGCCGTGCGGGTGCCACTAGTAAATCATAAACCTTCACATAAATAAAGCACAAACTCCGAATTTCTATACAAACTCGGAAAATACCGGATCGATCGCTTTGAAATTTTCAGTTTATCTCGGTTAGTGGTAGGAAGGTTTATGGACCGATTCGAAAATAATTCAATGAATAGTCCTTTTTTTTATTCAAAACTAGCGGTACCCGCGCGGTTTTGCCCGTAGTAGAAAATTAAAAGGTCATTTGGTTCGCCTGTATATTTAAATAATGGATGATGAATTTCTCGCCAATTTGCAACGTTCTTTTGTTCGCCTATGTTGCGGTTTCACGTTATGATAATTTGGTAGTTTGCCCGTCTATCTTATAATAATTTGCACGGTAAAATGTTCTTAAAATTTGAATAGAAAAAAAATTGAATTTTCAAAAAATCGCTTCGAGATGCTCACCCCTATGCTACGAACTATTTCTGTGCCAAATTTCATGAAAATCGGACAAACGGTCTAGGCACTATGCGCGTAACAAACATACAAATATCCGGAGACACAGATTTTCAGCTTTATTATTAGTAAAGATTTACGTTTTAGACCCAAAATAGCTCTTTCTGCACAAAACAATTATCGTAGCCTAACGATTTTGATTTTATTTGAAAGAGCGAGAAAAAAATACATCTTTGGAATATTTTCTACCATCGGCAAAAAAGGACATAGGCGATTCACTGACGAGGAAAAAAGTCATAAGCATTTAAAGTAAGGAAAAACCATTTTCTCCCCGAAATTTGCATTGCTGCCGCTTGAGTTCTTATGTCTAATTGGCAATAAAATTCAATTGGTGACTATTTGTGCTTTATTTACGCAGTTTTGTTTTCACTTTACTCATTATATGAGGCAGTGAGAAGCAAAGGGACGCAAGTGGCAAAATTAAAAATTTGGAGATAACCAGTACACACGGTAGGTGAACCTCTCCTCTGTCTTGGAGCAAAAGATGGTACTAGTAGTCGGTGCAGTGTTGGCCTGATCGGTACGACATTGGACTTGGGGCCGGAGGGTCTCGGATTCAATCCTCGCTGGTCGAAGATCCACCGTCATTAATGGTGACTGGGCGACGTTAAATATGCTCGTGGACACAATGTCTTCCAAGTGAAACGAAAACTCTGTGGGTGCCAGACCAGAAAGTTATTCGGCTCCTGGCCTGGTTCTAAATTCTCGAACTGTCCATAGATGGCACCATCATCTATTGTGTTGTCGTCTGAAGGCAATGCGCCTGGCACGCAGTCCTTCATAGTTTGAGGGCCAGAGGTCCCTTTGATAGTTGATACTAGTAGCCCTGGTAGTTGCTGCTGTATAGCATGATTTAGAAAAAAAAATCAATTAAAGCCTACCTAGGACAGTATCTTTAAACGCGTTTTACTCAAAACTTGAAAATGTCCACTTAGATCCCTTTGCTTCTCAGTGCCTCATATGTTTACTTCCTTTTAGATCTGTCTGTCAGTCCTGATGCTTTGCCGTTCACTGAGTTTACTGTAACGTATGATCGAAGTGATCTATTGCACTTCAACTACCCACCAACCGTGGTTTTGGGCATTCACTCTCCATTGGACACGCAGTTTTCCGACATTGAACTACTTTTGGGAAACTACTACGACGTGTATCTTAGAATGGTAAAGTATCTTCATTAGAACGGTATTCTTGTTTTATTTTGAAATTAAAAAATTTCGTTTTCAGTTCATCGTATTGCATCAAGTAAATACATAAAGGTTTTTCTTGCAATGGAATCTGTCTGAAACAATCTACATATCTACGTGCAATATACCGCCAACCCGGTTTTTACATCCAAAGACTGCAGTTTCGACTTTGTTATGGACTCATCAGTCTGGAATAGTGAATAACCGAGCTGGAGGCAGATGTCATCTCATGAAGCTGAGAGTGCCAACAAACTGCCAGCTAAATATAACAAACTCATGCAATAACTCGAAAAATTGCATGCGATTCTATTTTAACCCTGGCCTAAGGATGAATCTTAAATCTACTTAATCTACGTATCTAGCTTACAAACTAACCAGCAAACGGGAAAATGGTTATGAAATGAAAAAAAATCTATTGAAACGCAATAAAACACGGGTTTTCACTGCTTAATGTTGAAATTAAGTTTATTACTGTCAGATTCTTCTCACAAGTTGTTGAACAGAAGAGGCAATGCCGCACAAAATAACAGAGGAAAACTGTCCGCAATTTGTGCTTTTTGGCGTTGTTATTTCTTTTTTTACTATTTGTTATCAAATCAGTAGTATAAACAAGTATAGTGAAGTGCCCATACTTGGGACAACTTTGAACTTTTACCTTGAGTAGCATATTAGTCCTATGTTTTTAACTTAAACTAAG
This sequence comes from Uloborus diversus, assembly GCF_026930045.1. Classification (NCBI taxonomy): domain Eukaryota; kingdom Metazoa; phylum Arthropoda; class Arachnida; order Araneae; family Uloboridae; genus Uloborus; species Uloborus diversus. The sequence goes on from NC_072736.1 coordinate 129,856,663, forward strand.
TATTCTATGTTTAGGAAGAGCCTTAGTACTTTACCTCAGGACTAAATATTGATGTGTAGATATCTAGACCGTTGTATTTTGAAATTATACCCTCATCTTTCCAAAAGGAGCGCAACTTCAAAAATAGCAAAAGCAACAAAGCAGTGAAAAATTAAAAGTGAAAATTCTTGACCATCAAATTGTGTCAACTAACTGGCTATCAAATGCATCTATGTAAATTTGTTTAGTATGTTATATAGTCATGTATTTGTTCCATTAAGATCTGATGAACTTGCAAACGCAGATTCCTCGCTTCGACTACAAAAAATGTCTAACGACAGAAGGACGTTATATTCTGTACATGAGGAAAAAGTCTTTGATAGATCGGTTTAGGAAGGTTGGGCGCCGGGAGCATTGGGCGCTGAGCACATTGATCCCAACGTTCCAGGCACCCAAAATGCTCGGCGCCCAATCTTCCCGGCGCCCAGTTGACGGCACCCTATCTTCCCATCTCGTTAATAGATACCGAAACATCGGTATTAACATCAGTTAATATAAGTATCTATTGCTCGTATCGAGGCACGCATGCAGCCCGTGGAATGGCTTATTGCACTTTTCTTTCTCTTTACACCAGATATGACATCGTTTCTAGAAAAGAATAGGTAGTAGAGATATAGTTCTTAGGAGATTTTTTGGCACTCTAAGCAAGGAATCTCACCTTGCAGAGTTTATCCGGATTTGATATCCAGACTCGTTTTTTGTTAAACGGAATCTGATTTCTCTACTTTCTCTTTTAAGGAAGAACATAGATTGCTTCCGGCTCCATACTCAACGGATTGCAGAGATTACAGAAAAGAGTACAGAACCGGCAATTATAGCGGACCGTTGTCCAAACAGGTTATTTTGCTAACAATCAAATTGGCATGATTTCCCGCTCTTTTATTAAGGGGGGAAATTTTCAACGTGGTTTATGAACTATCGTATTTTCTTCAATCTATATATATAAAAATGGAGTTTGGTAAATTTGTTCCCTAAGATTTCAGAAACTACCCGGCAGATTTGGCTGAAACTTTCACCGTTTGTTCAGTTTGGTACTGGGAAGGTTTATAGACCAGTTCGAAAAAAATCCGATTGATAGTTCCCTTTTTATTCCAATTTTAGTCCCAATTTTCGCATAAATGTCCCAATATGGGGGTGGAAAAAAACGTGCACATATTAACATTGGTTGCGTTCGACGAAGCTCACCGGTCGACCGGTAAGTAACTGGTAACTAACCGAAGCGTTCTGTGATCAACCGGTTACCATAGCGGTTACCATTCTAAGCAGTTGATTGGTTGATTAGAGCACGTGATCATTAGCTGTCACGTGATTAACTAACCGGTCGCTCTCGGTCGAGCTCGTCGAACGCAACCTTTATATGTCCATCGAAAGCGCCAATTTTTCTGCTGAAGATAGCATCTGTTCGAAGTTTCTAAATTGTATAAAAAACGAGTTATGAGCTTTTTTGTTCCCTGTTCGAAGGCTTTCATCAACCCAAGTCATTATTCAGTGTGTCATCTCAAATCCCAAGAATTGTTGTATTGTTGAATATTTTTGCGTTTCGTCTGACTTTTTGAGGCTTTTCTCAAGTCAAATCTTAAAGTAACGTTTTTCCACAAGATTGGCTAAAAATTAATGGCTTTGGCTGATCATTTTACATCTGAACTTATGTAATTAATGGTTTATTATTATTATTTATGTTGATTGGACACTTGCTCACTATATCCAACCAACCAGCAGAAATATCGCCAGAATTTTTTCAGAAAGATTTCAGTAGCTGATGCATTTGGCAGTTTTTTCCACTGTCGCTGTTTTTCAGCCCAAAGACTACGTAATAATGTTTCTCAGCTTTCACCATATAAACAAAATATCGCCAATCAAAGATACTTAAAAAAAAAAAAAAGAAAAATACTGTGTAAAATAATTCAACAACTAAATTAGGCAAATCCATAAACTGCACAAAAACTTCCATTAATGTTTTCTTTTTGCACGATTTCAAACAATCGCCAAATTTTACTACTTATTTTGGAAACATTTCGGATGAAACCGTTTAACGCCATTTTATTTTGACCAAAAGTATGTCAGCATCTGGCAACAATATTTCTATAATAAAAATTAGTAAGGAGGGGAAGTATTATCGAAAGTGTCCCAAAATGATTCTCGCAAATTTGGTAAGATTTTAAACCGCACCAAGTGCCTACAAAAATTGAAATTTCCCAAAATAACTAAAGCAAGTGTAAGGGGAACACGGGCAGCTACATTTTTTAAAACAGTTCGTACATCAATAGCCATATAGAGAAGGTTTTAGATTTAAAAAAAAAAGTACTAACAGATAAATCTTTTTAAACATGTAAAGTTTAATTTCATATTTCAGAAATTCTTCAAATTTGTATATGCTTAAATGTCGTGCTTTCGTTTCTAATTGAATACTATTTTGTTCTTTATACTTATTGCTATTTTAGTTTAATGAGTAAGGAAGATGCTCGAATTTTAATCACGTCAAAAAGGTTTGTTTTAAATTCTTTCGCTTAAAACAGAAAACAAGGGCAAGTAACGATTGTTTCTCATAATTATTACTGACCCAGGCAACGCCGGGTGTTTTTGCTAGTCTAATCTAAAAAGTTTTTGAGTAGTTTCATTATACCGCCGAAGAGCAATTTTTGGCGCTGAATTTTGTATTTTTTATTTTATCCAAAAAAACTACTCGATTCTTTGAACCCGTATAGCTAAAATTTCCGTGCACGGGAAAGCTTGACGGAATCGAACGTTTGACAAAACCTCTGTTTTCAATACAATAGTGCAGAGACATTTTGCCTTTCGAATTCAAGCAAATGATACAATATCATTGCAAAAATAAAATGTGGTTCAAATACTGAATAAATGCTATCAAATTTCTCTTCTTAGTGATAAATTTTACAATAACTTAATGACTTTAAGTAACATATTAAGGTTATGTATCTAGGGGATATTTCGATAATTGGGAATCTGGCGCGGTCGTCTTATTTTTGGCGTAAATAATTTTATTTTGATAACCCTGCTGATTTATAGTAACCCTACGTGAATAGATATTTCCGATCTCTTTATTTTAATTAGCAAAGAAAAATACCTCTCGCGCAGCCGTTGGAACCAAAAATTGACGCCAATGAAGAAAGATCGCCAGATTCCCAATTATCGAAATATCCCCTGTATCTACTTAGCAGAGAAAAGTGTGAACTTTAAAGATGAAAAGACGAAAATATTATTCGCGAAACTTTATTCCAACCTATTAGATGATCGCCATTGTAAAACTTCAAAATCTACTCAGTGTTGCCACACAATAATAAAGAAATATATATAAACAATAATGCATCTTTTACACTTTCCCTTATTATTGTTTAGCACGAATGTTGTTTTGCAGTTCTTAATTCTAAATCAGTCCTATTTTGCTGCACAGATTTAGAATCCTAGGGCCGTGAAGTGGCTTAGTCAGCTAACTGTAGTTCAGTATGAACTCGCTTTACAGTAATTTCTTCACTCGTTACCCTTTCTCTCACAAAGAAATGTCTAATCCGAATGTGCTTTGTTCTCTTATGGAATTCTCCTTGATTCTGAGATAATTTCATTGCTGCCTCGTTATCCACTTTAAGTTCTATTGCCTGCTTTAAATTTGTTATTTCCTTGAACAATCTCATAAGCCAAACTAATTCTCTGGCTGCTTCACTAGCTGCAACTATCTCCGCCTCTGTAGGGGAAATTGCTACAGTAGACAGTCTTTGACTGCACCATGATATTGCTCCACCAGCGTAAATAAAAACAACAACTGTTGTTGAACGCCCTGTTGTAGTATCTCCTCCATGGTCAGCATCACTATAGCTTTCTGGAATGCCTTTCTTGTATCCTGATTTGTAAACTATCCCTTTGTCTAAAGTTCCTTTCAAGTATGAATATTCTTTTGACTCATTGCCAATCTTCTTTACTTGGGCTTAGCTCTGGAAGCTACTCCTACTGCATAAGCTATATCAGGTCGAGTTCCTGTCATGATATACATTAGTGCTCCAACGGCTTGTCTATAGGGAAATGTTGTCTCAGTTCTCTCTACTTTCCCTGATTGAATAGTTTTGATTATGGGTGTAGACATAGGATTACAATCACTCATGCCGAATCTTTGAAGAACTTTCTTTGTGTAGGCTGTTTGAGGTAACTTAATAGAATCATCTTCTTGACGATGAATCTCAAACCCTAAGTAGTATTCAGCAGGTTTTGTCGGAATTTTAAATTCTTTCTTCAGATCTCCAAGAAAATTTTCTAAGTATTCTTTACTTGTTGACGCAACTAAACCATCATCAACATACAGAACTAACATAAGTAATTCCCTATTGCTTCTTCTAATAAACAAGCATAGATCTGCTTCACTTCTTACAAAACCAATTTTACGCAAATATTCCCAAAACATTAATCATTCTTCATGATTAAGCAAAGGTATGGTTTCGTAAAATGCCGAATGAGCCGTGGAAGCAAGGAACTGACATTCAATCTAAACATAATTCTCGGTCTTATGTTATTAAAGGGAAGGAGGGTGGAGTTTATCGCAGAAATAAATTTTACACTCGTCCAGACAAATCAGAACAGTATTCTTCTCAAACAAGGTTGGTGGAAGATTTTTCTCCTTCGACTTTGGCAAAGGGATCAAATCAAGTAATAAATAAAGAACATTCAAGCATGCCAGAACAAATGGTTCATAAAACAAATGTCCAGCAAGCATCCGCGGAAAACCACCACCGTACTAGAATCTAGTGTGGTAATGGGAAAACCCGGTAAGAAGATCTTCAAGAACTATTGTCAAGCCTCAGCGATATGGATACATTGGAACTGAATTTAATCATCTATTTATTTCTGTAGAAATCATTTTCAGCCTTTTTTGTTTCCCTTAAAAAGGGCATGTAATGTATTTATCTTTTAAGTTTAAGCAGGTTGGCAACATCGAGAAAGCAAACCACGTAACTTGGCATTTGAAATGAGTAATTTGAAAATTGTACTGATCGGAATTGTTGGTAATAAAATCATGATACAATACTTAACAGTGACGTAGAGCAAACCGATCGGGACACCTAAGGCCCCTATATATACGAGCCGACGCACAGTGGAGTATTTGACTGAAAATCCTGGCCAAAAGTCAAAAATTAAAAATTTACCCGATTTTTATGAAAATTTATTCCATGATAGTTGACTAACTGGTGCATCGATCGGCCCCTGTTTTGGAAACTTGAGTCACATATAATTGCTCATAGCGTCGGTGAAAAATGAGATTTCTATAAGAATTTTCGCTTTTTTGTTACGTTTCAGCTTAATTATTACGTTTCAATATAGATTTTTTTGTGGCTTTCTAAATGAATGGAATTGAACCAAACCAATTTTACGGTATAAAGAAATGTCAGGGCTTAGTGCTAATTATAAATCAAAGTAAATATTTTTATTTTCTTTTTGTGAAAAAAAATAAAGAAAACTTAGTACATGAGATTTTTAAAGGCTTTTCGCCTTAATTTATAACTAGAGAAAGCTTTTTAAATGGGTGTCGGGCTTGGTCGGGCTGTTTAGAAAGTTGCATCGTATTTGGCAAAGTCTCTAGTGCTAATTTCAGCAAAAAAATCTTCCGCCTACATTTGCCTTTTTTTTAAATGATTTTTTTAAAAAAAAGTGCAGAATCCGATCTTTTTGTGACAAGTCATGATTTTAAACTGAATTTACCTACAGAGATTTAATAAATTTGTAAAAAAGGTTATCATAAGTACTACTGAATGAAAAGTTCGACATATTTGAGCGCACAAACAATAATAAAATTTCAGACACGAGTTTCATGGTTACGAGTAACCGCTTCATCAATGTGTAAAGATGTAAGTTATGGAATGAGAATCATCCAATTAATTTCGAAACGCTTACCTTTATGCATCGCTAAAGAGATTCATTTCCCCCCTAAAACATGTGTTTGCGTTCAGTTATGTTAATTTTCTCATGTACGTTAATGAGTTAAAAAATTAAATTTTTTTGTGATCTCGCTAAGAAATTTTGCTCTTCCTTAAAATTGAGATAGATTTTAGATAAAATAAATAAATATTTATATTTTTTCAGATCATTGCTGCAAATAATGTGCCGGGGGAGGAGGGTCTTTTCCCCCTGAAACGTAGCAAAAGGGGGAAAATCCCCCCCCCCCCTCCCCAACTTGCTAACGTAAGGAGACAATTGTAATTGTCTCCTAACGTTCCCACGCTAGCGGGCTATCCATATTTAAGACATTTTACCCACTCATTGTGAAATTGAAGTTATATAAAATTTTAGTTCCTAGTTTTTGTTCGTACAATTTTTAGCGGGACACATCACGCGATGTAAAACTAAGGATCGACCCAAGGTACGAGTACAATATATGCAATTCAAAAACAAAGAGCTTTTGAATTTCCATTTTCGATTGTTTTTACAGTTATAACATCCTAGTTCATTTATTTAATTATTTTTTTTTTCAATAGAAAAAAAGGTTCTTTGTAACCCCGAAACCCTTGTCTTTAATTCTTTTTGTGCATGATTAACTCAGGGTTTTAATGATTGAAACCAAACGAAAAGAATAAAATTGATTATTTTTTTGGTTTCAAATTAGTGTTTTGTACAGAATACTAGGATTTTTTAACCGCTTTTTGCTTTTTTCCCCCTCGAACAGTGCACTTAATTATATATCTTCAAAGGAAAACAGCCATTCTCATCGAACATGTTTACTTATCACTTGTCTAAGCATTATTGGCAAAGAGCCAACCGTGGCATCCATTTCGGATCGAGTGAAAATTATTGAAAATTTTTATTTCAACTCATTGAAAAAAAATTCATTATAAATCAGTGAAAGAACATAACTTCACCGTTTTCGCTGTAAATGAAGGTAAGGTGTTTATATTATTTCCTTAAAAAAATTCAGAGCCATAACATTATTAGAATATTGGATGCAAGAATTTTAGTTTACATTGATTGAAAAATTGAAAAAAGTCGAAAAAGTGACCTCCCTTTGTAAATTCCTAAAAATTCGGTTAATTACGTTAGAACTTCAAACAAACCATAATCTTGAAGAAAATTATTTTTCCTATCTATAGTCCAAGAGCTAGCAACGTCGAAAAAACAAGAATTTTAGGAAAGCTGGTTCTTTAATATATCTTTCCCGAAGACGTTTCGAACAGCGTGCGGGTTGTCTGGCGGCCGGTAAACGTTGTGTTTTTTAGTGCGCATCACATCTTTAGAAGTAAAAATATGGATTTTGAAATCATTTTAGTAAGAATCTTTTCTTTTTCAGTGAATTCTAAACACTTTTCGAAACACGAATTTAATATTGCCAGACAATTTTGTTGTTGCGAATATCGTGCCAGATTCAATTTTTTACGAAAAAAATAATTAAAAAAAACAACTATTTTAGTATGTCTGTCATTTTAACATTATTTTACCTACATATGAATAAGTACAAAATTAATTTGACAGACATGAATTCGGTTGCGTACTCGACAGACAGACCGATTTATTGCTGTAGAGTAGCGCAGCATTATGCCTCTGAATATGAGAAAAATGAAACATTATTATTTAAATTCGTGCCAAAATGATATAAAATAGCTGGATATATATTTTGTTTAATAACAGGAGAAATATGTCACTTATAAGTATCAAAATTAGAATATTTACAGATTATATTTAAATCATAAAAATCCAATTGTAACTAAATTACATTATTTTTGTAAAAGATACAGGAAAAAGAACTTTAATTTAGAGCCAAAGTTCTCACTACTTATAAATATTATACTTAAAAAATTACAATCCATTTTTAACTAAAATAGGTATGTTCATTCTATAATTGTATCGCAAAAAAGTGATGTATCTCCATAGTCGTCATCGTCGTCACTGCTCTCATCATAATCATTGTAATCATCGTCATCTTGCGTAGAGTTTTCGTTGGATAATACTTCACTTTCAATAACGATGTCAGCAACTGATGATGGAAACTGCTCCCCAGCAAACCAGAGAAAATCCTATTTATCATCATTGATGACCCAACCGGAAGTTAACGGCGATAAAGATGACGGATTTTTTAAATTAGCGTTTCTCCAAATTTTTGTCACATACCGCACTCGCAATAAATGCTGATATAATTCAGCTTTGCATGGGGGTAAGCTCGATGCATCAAAATTTCGAATTTTTTTTTCAAAGTTATCACTACATTTTTTCGATTCATAAGTTTTTGAAAACAGATAAAAGCGAACATCGTTAACATTTGAAGGACTAGTCACCCCATACATGTGACATATAAAGTTTTCTAACCTGTCAAATGTGCGTTCTAGTACACGCTCATCGTCTGTTGTAATCTCTTGACATGCCAACTGGTACTCAACAGATTTCTCTAGCAACTTGAAGGGCCTTAGTTTACCTTTCCGGAAAAAAGCTGGGGTGTAATCACATCCTGTTATTGCGTGGAAACATGGTAGAGCTTTTGATAAGGAAATACCAAGAGCTTGATATAACTCATTGACGTTTATTAGACGTTCATGGTTTCCTACTCCCCATTGAATTCAAAGCTTTAAAGGTGCATTCAGGTGATCCATATTGCCTAGAAGTATAATAAGAATATCAGAGTCTGAGCAACGTACAAGAACTTGAGAGTCAAAATTTATCTGGCAAATATGGTATATGATACGAGTATCAGCTTCTTCGTGTTCTTCACATGATAATGATTCTTCAACGATTCTAATAACTTGATTATTTACAACCTGATACGAGTAACACTTATCAAAACTCAGGTAAATAGTTTTATTCCCAATAAAAGGAAACATGTCATCATTTGCCCAATGATCAATAAAAAACCTTACAAGAGCTTCCTTGAACTGCGAGTTTCTGAGTTCACCAGCAAAATGATGAGGCCGAATTTGACTAGGTTTGATGAAAACTGTACTGGTTAATTCACTGCGACGTAAACGCTCACAATCTTTTATGAAAGGTTTGAAGTACTGATCAAAAACAATGTCAATGCGAGATGATTTAAACTGTGAAATCATTTTGAGGAATTTTTTCGATATGCCATCGAAAGTTTGTGGTATTTCTTTCATAAGGTGTAACATGAAGAATCCGTTCAAAATACTGATATCAAAACATAACAATTGCTGATTGACACTGCTAACTTTCTTTTCGAATACTTTGACTAATTGTGCTTCATCCGTTTTACAAATACTACCATCGGCATGGCACATTGATGTTGGTACTGGTGTTAGTGGAAATCCTAATACTTTTTCAATATCAACCTTGTTGTTCATAGATATCCCCAACATTCTACCGAATAGATCTCTTTGCATTCTTAGCTCAACAATTTTGTTACCAAGAGTTAGTTTTTTCTTCTTTGGAGCACAAGCAAAATTAAGCACTTGATTTTTTTTTTATTGGTTTGTCAAATCTCTCCTGATCTTCAGCGCATTCATTTATAAACTGCTTTCGCAAATCGTCACCCTTTTTTTCAATATTCAGCAAAAAGTCAGCTGTATTTTCAGGAGCGGGTTTCGCAGTAGCAATATTGTACAAACTATTTTTGTCCAAATTTTGATCAAATGGATTGTTATTTTTCTGAAAGATTTCTATAAAATCGGTGATTTGTTTGTTGTAAATTTTGATTCTATTAGGTTGTAAATCGGCAGACACGTCTTGTAATTGCCTCAATCCACAAACATCGAGAACGTGAGAAATTAAAGCAGCTCTAATGCTGTGACTCTTTGACCAGCGCTGACGGGCAGCTATGGAATTGGTAAAATGTGCAATACCGCTAAGACGTCTAGCCGCTTCGGCATTTATAGTCTGCTCCAGTGTAAGGTCAATTGGTATCCTTGAGAATGGTTTGTCGGTTCTTTTTATTCCAAAACATCCGTTTGTGAAATCATCTTTGAGTCCTGGATGTGTTTCATCAACATTATTCAAACTGTCTAAATATTTAACACACCATCGAGCATAATTCGGTTGATTTACAATGAAAAACAAATTTGTTATTTTTGGAATTACATACTTAAACATTTCGAAATCACCCATTCGTATACTTCTTGATAGGGTAATGTAATAGTTTACAAGCTGGATGTAAATCATATAGAATTGAGCAGTTTTCCCATGTTTACCTTGTCTTGTTTCTGCTACGAATTTTTCATAAGCAGATATTAGTCTCGATAATACATTATTTGATAATTCTATCGTCGTAGATGTACAAGTAACTTTAACCTCCTGGTAAAGTAAGAGATCGTCAGAAACTTGCTCTTTCATAAAATAGTATTACATTTTGTCCATCTTTAAAAATGTATCAAAATGCAACATTTGCAAGCCAAGAGCCATCAACGGATGCAGACGTTTGCAACGATTAAAATGCTTTCCTTCAACTATCCCATTTACTGAGCCAGGAGCAATAATATGGCTCTCAATCATCATATGCAATAGACCACATTCATTAATAAAAACGCCTATAGCTTTGAAGAAAGCCATCATTAAATGGAATGAGCCAAGATGGATGAAGATATTATCAAATTGGGGCTTTGATGTTGATTGAATTTTATATGCTATTTTAGCTATTGCCAGATCATAAGTAACTTGCACGTACCTTTGATTACATTCTTCTCCAACGATTTGGGCCTGTTCCAGTGTATGTTTAACCACCGCTGCATTTGTTGGTGAAAAATTAATAGGCGTAAGATACGATACTTTTTGTTTGGGGCTAGTATCTTCAATGATTTTACAATTAAAACCAGTCCACATTGGAGTATTTGGCACATGAAAGACGTGTGAAAGTAAGTATAGCATATCTATTGTTTCTATCAAAGGTAAGTTTACGGGCCGTGTTAATGCATTGCCTTCAACTGGTGTTAAATGTTCTAATATCTGCAATCGATTTCCATACGAAGGGAGTTCAGGAATTTCTTCGTTAAACGTCCGTCTTCTTTTTGCTGGTGGTGGTGACATATCAAAACTACTATCTATACTGCTTGGGTTTAATTCTACATCGTAATCATCACTTACAATTTGGTAGATGATCCCTACGGTGTCATGCAGTGTATCTTTTCCATTTAAAGTGTCAACGTATCTATCGAAATAATCGAATGCTACACCTGTGCATAATGACGGACTTCGAATGATGTCAGGAGGACAAATTTCAGAACGTGTTACGGATGAGATCGTAGCTTCAGTTTCTAATTCTTCCAACGTATTGTAGTTGCAACAATGTCCAAGTCTATTCAAAATATTTATCATCTTTCGACTACTCGTAAGACTTTTGACAGTCATACCCAGAGTTATATGTTTTGATGGTTTCACAGTACCGTTGCTTACACAAAAAACAGCATCAGAAGCTCAATCTATGACAATTAACTCCATCTCTACGACGAATATCTTTACCTCCAATCAATGCTTTAAAGAAACGATCTAATTTTTCAGGAATTGTGCATTCACCATTTATCAAATCCTTTGTTTTCATTGCAGCAGGTAATTTTGTTTTCTCCATTTTCAAAATTGTAGTTCTTAGAATCGAAGCAACTTTATCGATGAGATCATTTTCTTCGAGCATCATAAAGTCTTCTTCTTCTAATAAGTTACTATCAGTATGCATAATAATCTTTTTTTTTTGTATTTTGTTATAATCTTTATTTGCTTGAACTGTTTTAATATTTTTTCTTCAAGCTGATGATTTTTCATCATATTTATTTCTGATTCAGGATGAAGTACTAATTCCTGTTGTAATTCATAATTATAAGTGTCACAAAGAGAATTTAATAGCAAATAACTTTTTTTTTAAATTATGTCTTCCTGAATTATTGACACAATTTTATCGAAAACAGTGTTGTGAATATCTCTTACGCAATGCCAAGAGGTTCGTGCAGTATCAGTAATTATTCTTTTGTAATGATTGAAATATTCCAATTCACATGAATGATGATAGAATATTGGACCATTTGAGGTTTTCAGATAACTAATTTTTTGTATCAACTCTTGATTTTGGCATTTTTCAACCCACTGCGTTACTTTTTCAAGCATCTTGACATCATTGGAAGAATGTAAATTTTGTTGCTTACCTTTGACTTGTTTTCGATCCTTTTCACAGAAAAAACAGACTCTTTCATTACTAAGACTTGAACAGGCATCACTACATGACAAAGTCTCTCTTGCATCTACTGGATTATTCGGTAATGTTGAAGAAGAACTTGATGGGCCAGGAAGAGTTATTGATGAATCATAATTATCATCAGATATATTCCGATACTTCGCCATCAAGGATGCAAAGGATTTGTAACATCGTGTGTGGTATCCATCAGAAGTATTTAGTTGTTGGGGTAACTTTATATTACTATATTTCAAGTTGAATGTAACACGAACACTCAAAACTTCTTCACATTTTTTCAATTTTCCTTCGTCAAATGCTATTATTTTTTCATTTATTCCATTGCAAAATACACATTTCATTTTATTTGCCATTATTCTGTCATAATTTTCACGATAATTTTGAATACATTTTTAAAAATAATATTTAAGAATAATCATATTGATGAGAAAATTTACAGTAACATTTTTCGTCAAAGACGCGTAAGAAAAACAAAGTTTACATGCCAGCAAAACATTTCCACTGTTCTATCTAATTTCTGTTTTCGCTGATATTACAAAGAAAATAAGAAAAAGCAGACGATATTTAAGTTAAATAACGCAAAGACACATAAACATTGCAGACGATAGTTTAATTAAATAAAACAAAGAAGTATAAGCATTTCAGACTATTATCGTATGCAATGTTCTTTTTTCTTTGCATTATTTAATTTAAATATCGTTTGTAACGTTTGATAAATATTAAATGTTCAAATGTAAAACACGGCATACGAGGAAGGGAAAAAAGGAGTCAGAAAAGAGTCTTCAAAAGATTTTGAGCAAGCAATTCACTATTATAGACCTTTACAAAAATATATATATATATATATATATATGTATTTTTAAAAAAATAAAAAAAAAGCTTTAACTGAAGATTTAAATTACAATTTTGTAATTTTTATCTCAGCTCTATGATTGCGCCACCACAATCGTTATTATCTTCCTGTTTCAGTAAGTGATCAACAAGAATTACATCACAGTGCGCAAATTGAAAATGGATGTGGTTCTCTGCGCGGCACGCTCGCAAAATGGAAAATACTTAACTTTTTACATAAATTTTAACAAAAAATAGGCAACATGTGTGTGAATTCAACAAGCAATTCTTAATTTTAAAGCGAGGTGACTAATTTGACCTAAAACTTGGGCACCACGCTAGGAATACTTCTTTCGTTTGGTCTCAGCTTATCGGTCTGTCTGTCGAGTACGCAACCGAATTCATGTCTGTCAAATTAATTTTGTACTTATTCATATGTAGGTAAAATAATATTAAAATGACAGACATACTAAAATATTTTTTTTTTTTTTTAATTATTTTTTTCGTAAAAAATATCATCTGGCATGATATTGGCAACAGCAAAAATGTCTGGTAATATTAAATTCGTGTTTCGAAAAGTGTTTAGAATTCCCTGAAAAAGAAAAGATTCTTACTAAAATGATTTCAAAATCCATATTTTTACCTCTAAAGATGTGATGCGCAGTAATAAACGCAGCGTTTAACGGCCGCCAGACAGCATGCACGCTGTTCGATACGTCACAGGGAAAAATATATAGAGAAATCAGCTTTCCTAAAATTCTATCTCGAAAACGTTGCTAGCTCTTACACTGTAAAAAAAATTCGGAAACGTTTCTGAGTATACCGTGCAGCTGCGGTTCATGAAATTTTCAAAAACGTTTCTGAGTATTTCGGAATCCTCTTTCTGTAATGTCCAGAAACGTGTCTGAGTATTTCGGAATCCTCTTTCTATAATTTCCAGAAATGTTTCTGAGTATTTTGGAATCCTCTTTCTGTAATTTTCAGAAACGTTTCTGAGCATTTCGGAATCCTCTTTCCGTAATTTCCAGAAATGTTTCTGAGTATTCTGTGCAGCTGTGGTTCATGAAAGTTTCGAAAACGTTTCCGAGTATTTCGCAATTCTCCAAACAATTTTCAAAAACGTTTCTGAGAATTTCGGAATCCTTTTTCCGTGATTTTTTCTAAAAAATAATTCTTTACTATAGTATTGCATGCCATATCAGTTTCAATTCTTTCATATCTAAGAGCAATGAAACGAGCAATTTTAGAATCATTCGTGGATTTTTTTTTTTTTTTCTGAATTTCTAATGACAAATAGAATGGTTAACAGCATAACATATGCACAGTTATAAATTTTTGAAAATTTATGAAATAATATAGTAGTTTCATTCATAATCACAAAATGGGAGGGGGAGGGGGAGGGGGTACTTTCTCAAAAGTGGGATTGTTTGTTAAACAATATTAAACTTCAGTTTTTCTCTCAATATTTTCAAGACAAAATTATCAACATATTGTATCTTCAATGCAGAACTTCAAAACATATCTTGTATCAAACTTGATAGCTTTTATTTTCGGATAAAATTTGACAGAACTTACCTACACTTTGCGTTCCGAAATTCGTTCACGTCAAGTCAATTTCTTTGACGAACAAAGTGTACCGAAAAGTACCAACAGAGAAATTGATGAATTTAAATATGACACCAAAGTCCCCCTGCTGGAACCATTCGGGTTTATTCTTCTGTTCTTGCCCTTTTCCAGTTTATCACAAATATAGATACTTAATCGAAAAAGGTTACTGATTTTATTTTTAGAGTGTGCGCAAAATGCATTATATATTTTATTTATTAAAACATTGAACTCTATTTCATGATTATTCCATTTCATATATACGAGAGTCCCCCCCCCCACACCATAAGAGTGATGTTGCACCCATAAAATGATATAAAGCGCCCCCCCCCCTTAAAAAAAGCAACCCCTTGAAAATGTCAATGGCACAGTCTGCGTGGCGAACGCCCCTCGTCTTCTCCCCATATGTGCATTGCATACTAATAACATAGTATTTAAAAATGATCACTTGTAAAACGATGACATGAAATAATATTACTTTTTATTTCGGCATGTAAATGCAGCTGTTCCATTTTTGCCACTGACTCATTCCTCCTGACTGTCCTACATTAAACTAGTATATCCACGAAGGAAATGTTATTTTCGGAACAACTAATGTCAATTAATTTTTTTATTGTTAACCACATTTAACAAAATGAATAAGCAGATGAATTATTTGCATAACTATGTTCTTACTAATAGATAACATGGTCATTTTCTAATGGTATAAATATTTTTAAATGAATGAATAAATTATAATAAAAAAAGATAATACTGGCACATTTTTTGTGAAGCATATTACAATACTAGAAAATATTTGCATTACCATATTTTTAATGAATTAAACAATTGATTTTTTTTTCGTTTGCGTAATTAATCAGTTTCAGTTGGTTACAACAAATAGTACACCGCGCACATAGGTATGTAGGATAACTTTAAATTAATTCGATAAACCCAAAACCAGTTACGATTGGAGCCTCATCAAATGCAAATCAACAAAAATATAAATGTATATAACAACATGTTTTAAAATATTCATTAATACTTACAAGTGAACATGAGCGGAAGAAAATCTAAGTACCTCCAGTACAACTGAATAAGTAATCCAAAGGGTTTCGTTTCATTACGTATAAACACGGGTGTTGAAACTATTCACGCTTTAACACACAATAGATATCTAATTATGGTCTCATTGGAAATTGTAAAGAAGCAAATGGTTATTAACTAACTTAATACATCGTCTAAAAAATCAAGGGCAGTCCAAAATGCAATGGCATAAAATTAGTTTCGACACATTTTACTACTCTCTAGACATGAAATAACAAGCAATCCAATGCTAAACAGTTGCTGACTGCAGCAACCATAGATAAGAAAAAAATAAGTTCTCGTTATTTCCGACTCATTGGCGCCCGAGTTGAAAGGATGAAATAGGTTTCGAAGCGTTGCGTCATCGCTTCCGCTTCTAGTTTTTTTGAAATAACAAAAAGCTTTCTGAATATTGAGGAGTTCGCTATTGGATGAAGGATTCCTACTATTTCGGAAACGTTTCTGATATATCGAGAAACGTTTCCGAAATTTGTTACAGTGTAGACTACTAGTGATGCATTGGGTTTTGTTTCTACGTTTACTAGGATCGTTTTTACGGTAGTAAACATGCAAAAGTCTAAACCGTGGATAAAATATTAAATATTTCATTTTCTAATTCAAATTTAAAATATTGAGTTTCAAATTGTAACATCAGACCTTTCAAACAACTTGTATACCAAGTTTCGTGTCTATAAGTGGGATAGCTTCGCCGTACAGCGCACAAACGCACACAAGGGTGTCGCCTTCAGAAGAGTGAAAATTTCAAACTAGTTTTGGCCAGGATTTTCAGTCAAATACTCCACTGTGCGACGCATCAGTTGAAGATTAGCCATTTTGAATCGGAGCACGTGTTTGAGTGGTTGTCTTTCTGGCGAGTTATCGCGTTTGGTGATTGTTCACTGTGAGCAATTATTAGCGGCACGTGAATTGTTTATTAAATAAAATATTATTTTTGGCAAATTTGGCGAAATCCAAAACTTTGCTGCAGTAACCCTAACAGTGTAACAATCAAAAATCCGATCCAAAATGGCTAAACTTAAGCTGATGCGTCGACCTATCTATATAGTGGCTCTAGGGACACCGGAATAAGACCCCTATATATACGAGTCGGCCCATCAGCTTAAGATCAGCCATTTTGGATCGGAGCGCGTGTTTCAGTGGTTGTCTTCTCTGGCAAGGTATCGCGTTTGGTGATTGTTCACTGAGAGCAATTATTAGCGGCACGTGATTTGTTTGCTGAATAAAATATTATTTTCGGCAAATTTGGCGAAATCCGAAACTTTGCTGTGGTAACCCTAGCTCCGCAACAATGAAAAATCCGATCCTAAATGACTAAACTTAAGCTGATGCGTCGATATCATTGAGAAGTAATACTAATGGAGGGAACCATAGCAAATGTCTCAGTGAAATAAGCTTGGGACCCAATGTTTCCCAGGTCAGGCGACTTGTTTGGCTGGGAAGGTGTCGCGTTTTGGCGCGCAATCGCTCTTTTGTCATTAAATATTTTTCAGACGGCGCTTATTATGAAGTCGGGGTTACAAATCAGAGCAACTCTGGCTCCAACTCCTTTACCGCACAATAATAAATAAATAAATAAATAACGGATACAAATACAGGCCCATCATTCAAACTCCCCCTCCCCACTTCTTTCCGGATTTTAAAATATAATATAACTGCATTTGTCATGTATTTTGATGTTTATTCCTTGAAATGACGGGCATGTACAAATAGTTTAAAGTGTTCTGTTATTGACTGAAAATTTATGGATTCATATGTATTGTAATCAATGTTTTGAAATGATTTCATACGCAGGCATACTAGTATTTAAATTGAAGCATAAAAATAGCAAATCTTTATTCTTGCGTATCTGCTGTTCACAGGAGCTTGGCGAGAAGATACTCGCCAACAAAGCAAATGTGCACAAAATGCTTTAAAAGCCGTTAAAATAATTACTAGTTAAGTAAAAAGTGTTTCTATGGAACTAAAATGTTATTTGCACTCAAGATGTACCATGTTTTATAACTTTTATAGGTAAAAATAAGTACAAAAATTTTAAAATTATAGGCAACTCGTTGAATGCATATAAATGTTATTTTTTCTTTATTTAGAAGTAAAAAAACATTCGTACATGCTAGGAAAAAGTTACTGGACCTCCTGGTGTGGCTTTTTCCTCACATTTTACAATGTTAGAATACTGCACTATTACTATAAATCAAATTTTTCCCTTCTACAGTTAAAGGTTGTTATCATGCATGGCTTCAGCTAATGAAAATTTCTTCAGCGGTTACGGTCAACTCAAAATTGCTCCCCAAGTCACATGGTACTGTTGCGGTATCGGGATAGTAGGGTTGCACTATCTCCATCTATTCCTTCTGAATGGTCGATATATCTATATAGCGGCTCTACACCGGGAATTAGTCTTAAAACCGGAACTGTATTGGTCAAACCAGGAGGGCTGGCAATCGTACATACGTATAATCGCTAAAAAGACGAACGGGCGTATCTCACTTTTAAGCATTTTGCAGAAAACTGATTTAAAGATTTTCAGTTTACTGTATCGCTTGAGAACCAACACCAGTGTGAGGGACTGTAGCTTTTTTACTATTTATTGTAGAAATATGCTCATTGGTCATATTATAAAATCGACTTCGGACATTTCTGTGGTGGTCATAACTCATTTTTCGATTTTTTTTTTATTTTTTTTTATTTATTTATTTTTTTTTTTTTTGAGACACGTTCATTCGTCTTTTTAGCAACGCGACGATTATACAACTCAGAAATAACACATTCTGATTAAAGCGCCAATAATTTTGCACATAACGGTTTGGTTCAACACCTTTTTATTTACCATCATGTTAAAACTTAATACGGATTGAGTTTTCTTTGAATTATTGCCATTATTGCCATTTTTGTAATTTTTATTTAATTTCTTGAAACGTAAGGGTTTTTTTCTTTTTCTTTTTTCTTTTTCAGATGTGCCAAATGTTTTGTGAAGTACAGCCTTTTCTCGATGCATGTGGATGCTTTTACGTGCCAACTGGCATCATCATTCCAGCTGAATTTCTTTGCGATTCAAGTATTTTTTGATTTTTTTTTTTTTTTTTCGCCTTAAAATTTTGTTTAGCAATCAAGATTTATTGCCGACTACAGTGAATTCAGCTAAAACTGATAGAAACAATAAACAATGCAACGTAACACTTGGTGATACTGTTGTCTGATTGGCGAAGGGATGACGGAAAAAAATGCCAATCAGGTAAACGAAATGTTCCTAAAAAGCAATGCAAATCCTGTGAGTAGTTCACGAAAGTGGCGAAAAGTGACGCCAAACAGCAATCCTCTTTGTTTACTTCCGCTATCATTTCTCCCAGAATGCACTATAGTTGAGCGTGCGAAGAATTCGCGCTCAACAAAAAGAATTTTAAAACTAGAATTTTTAAGTATGTTTTTAAAAAGAGCGAAAATGTGACTTATATGCTTCCTTTTCGCTGATAGCGGTGAGAAAATCTTTAAAATGATACCTTATTAGCGGTTCAGAAACCTGTCCCCAATTAGTTAGGATTATGTATTCATGGATACTTGGAACAGAATTCAGCAGAGGAAAATGAGTCATTCAAACCCTACATTTCTTGACCAATGGAAGGATTAAAGAAAATAAGTGATTAAAACGACATTCTTTCGGTCAATGCATCATTCGAACTCACGACCTTCGCATTATGAGCACAACGTTCTGTCCAACTGAGCCAATAGGCCACCATTTCCGGACGCTATGCATTGAAGCAATGCGTAAGAAAATACAGAATAAATCAGTTTTTATGACAATATAATCAAATTGTGAATTGTTTCTTCGATTTTCGCTGAAAGCCGTGAAAAAAACTCTTTAAAATGATGCCATAGTTAGGTCACATTTAGGCACTAAAAAGTCCTTATTTTCTGGGTTTTGGTCACTCCTCCTCCCACCTCGTGAACATATGTGTGATTCTCCAAAATCCTAACAATATTATGTCCCAGGAGCCTAGCATGAAGTGTTTGACCTGGAATTTTTCTTTTCTATTTTTCAGTAGTTAGAAATAACTTTTCCGATGTTGAACCACTCTTATTAAAACAATAACTCAGTTATTTTTTTCTACAAACATTTTTGAACTACCAGAAAGTCATTCTTTTGGCGTGTCTCCATTCCTTTTTCAAATGTAGTAAAATTATTTAAAAATTTTATATCAACATCCCACAAATTTAATCTATAGTACTAAATTATGCATACTTAAAAGTGTAAAATAATATTCTTTAAAAGAAATTAAACTATTTAAACAATCAAGGTACATCATTTCATTTCATGTCATTCTTCTAGTCTAGGAATGAGTTCAATTATTACAGATTTAAAAAAAAAAGAATTTTTAATCTGCTATACTACAACACTGTTTACTATCACCATTTTGTTAAATTCCTTGAGAATTTTGTTAATATGATTTTTCTGCTGTTCTTAATAAAATTTTGAAGTTCAAAAAGGGGTATGTAACATTTTTGTTTTAAATAAAAGAAACAATTTAATTCTACTGATAGTGTGTAGTTGAATTAAGAGGTTAGAATAAAAATATAGCATTCTTTACCCTACGTAACAGACAAGTTAAGTATGAAAAATATCATTCTCCTGGAGAAAATAAAAAATGTCACACTCCTAGCATTATTTATAATGCACTGGTAATACATCCAGTGGAATGGAATTTATTTGCAATACATTAGTTGGAAAATAAGATAATAATTTTAAAAATATTTAAAATTGGCAAACGATAAATAAAAATTTCAGAGTTCATGAGATATAGAAGTAAGGGTGGATTTTTTTTTCTCTCTGAGTCCCGTGCATAACGGGCACATTAAATCATTTTTTACATACTTAAACTAAAATTATTGTTTTGTTTTGCATTTGAAATTTCAGAATCAATCTTGATTTATGATCCAATTGCACAAAAAAAAAAAAAAAAAAAAAAAAAAAAACATGAATAAACATCTTTTTAAACTTTTTTTTGCACTGTAAATGTCTGCAAATGTCCTGTGCATAACAGGAGAATGACCCACTAGTATATTTTAGTTATTTGTCAAATAAAAATAATTTATTATACCAAAATAGTTTAGTCATTCTTTAAGTTAAAAAAAAATACCCCTTCATATTCACAATATTAAAATGTTTTCTAAAACACAATATTTTAGCTATTCATAAACAAAACTTCATTGAAAAAACATCAAATTATTTTTTGGGTCAAGACTCCCTAGTTAACTTGGGTCAAAGCTCCTTAAGTAGCTTTCTCTTGCTTACTTTAAATTTTTAGCAACTTAGATCAATAAAATCAAATCATTACGCCTAAATCACAATATTTTATCCATTTAAAAATAAAAATTCATCGAAAAAACATTACATTAAACCAAAACATCAAATTCGTCTTTGGGTCAAGTCTCCCTAGTTAGCTTTCTTTTGTTTACCTTAAATTTTCAACAACTTAAAGTCATATAAAACTACTGTATATCAATAGATAGCTAGAAAAGTGACTAAAACATGTATACATTTAAAATTTATTTCTCTCAAAACTAGAGGATAAAATCTAAAAAATTCCAAAATCTTCAAAATTTATTTTTAGGTGCAGTATCATTTAACACAGAATTTCTTGAAAACCACTAATAATTCTGAAATGGCGGATCCCAGCAAAGTACTGTTTTGTGACTGGTCAACCAATAATATGACTAAAATTTTCCCTAAATATCCTTTCCATGGAAAAAAATCCTCGTGGATTAAGTCTCACTATGGGTCAACCGCCCCCCCCCCCTAGCTTCCCCTATAGGCTTTCTAGAGAAATAAACAATGTTTTCCTACTAATAAGCTCTACTGAACTGTGAAGAAACAAAATTTACTGCAAGGCCAGATCGGGCAAACCTTACTAGAATCGTTTGAAATAACTGCAGCTATACTTTGTCCTGTTGATAACGCTTTATCGTCAGCTAAGCTTTCTGGTGATGATGAAATCACGATCTAATGAATTTTTCGTATTATACATAGAAAAAGAATGGGTTAGCCTAATTGATCTGCATGGCCTTATTCGGACTACCCACCTTATCTTTTAAGTCTGGAAAAAAAAAAGTATTCTAAATTATAGCTTTTGTAGAGAAAACTTGAACTTGTCATAAATGAAGTCAAGTTCTTTTTGAATCAGAAATTATTTAATCACAAACTGTAACAGTGATTTTTTTTTTTTTTTTTTTTTTTGGCCTCCTTTGTACAAAGTGGTCCAAAAGTGGGCACACTCCTTTTTATGCGTCCCCTCTAATTGAATTGTTTGTTACAAACACTTATCTTGAAATCTTAAGAGTCATACTCATCAACATCGGCAGAGCAATCATCCATGTCGTAACACAGGAGAAATCTGAGTCACGTTCTCGTTGATATTTTGCCGAGTTTTGGGGATTCGGAGATTTTTTATCGTAAAACATCAGCAACACCATGGCCAAGAAAGTAGCTGTGTTACGAAATGAATAGTGTTCAACCGATGTTTATGACACTTCGATTTTAAAATATCTTAATTAAAATCATTCAACTATACTGTTGAATATGACTGTGAAAAATGTAACTGACATAATGTTGAAAAAAAAAGAAAATTAAATTTGAATTTTTTACATCTTGAATTCCAATTATGTTTTCCCCAATCACGAATTGCGACAAGACCCTACTCAATGGGTTTCTAGTTTCTACGAATCAAATGGAATGGAAATGGCCAAAAAATGTGCACCCCTCATTTTATGGATGGTGATTTTCTGGAATACGTAATACGATGCATATCCATAAAAAGAGAAATGGTGAATAGGATGCGGTAATAAATGTAAAGATTTTATAGCCGATATCCACCAGTGCAGTTATTATGAAGATTATTTAAGTATAACGTTATGTTATTTTTATTTCTTATCAATTTTAAACGATCAAAAATAGTTATCTGGAAATTTTGCTGTTTAAGTTCATCTATATAAGTGGTTTTTTTTTTTTTACTCTCTCTATGAAAACACCTGAATTTTACACACTAAAAAAAAATTTTTAATATAAAAACTGCTTGAGCTAAGCCCTGAAATAAATATGAAACAAACAAACCGCAAAGGATTTGTAACTATGACTACAAAATTTCGCTCTCTAAAGAAATATCAAAAACAAACGTCGTTATGGTAAACTGAAAAATCAGATTAACATCATGTTTGATCAAGTGAGAATAATAAGCAATTTGTGATTGCTCAATAAAAGGGGGTTAGCTCACTTGCGGTCCACTCTGTACATAGAAAAATGACATTTTTTTATTTGAAATGACGAAACTCCCTTTCAATATCTAGTTAAAGGAGGTCAATGCACATTTGACGCAAAATATGGAGACAATCCTGTAAATATTGATGCCTGCCTTGCTGAGTGTAAAGAAGATTGTGTGTAAGTATAATTTTCTGCCTAATGTTACAAGTAGATGCACCAATCATGGGCCATGTACCTATAAGAGAACACTTGCTTTGATTGGTGACAAATATCTTAAAAGACACGAAAGCTATTTTTGAAATACGCTAATAAGTAATAGTTGATTGACTGAAACTAGCGATGCACCGATGAAAAAAAAATTGGCTGATTACCGATTATTCGACAGAAGATAATCGACCAATTGCGATGAATCGGCTGCCGATCAATTAGAATGATGATGATTTTTAATGCTACAATTTCTCAATCTTTTCATTATCAATCTTTTTTTTAATTTATAATTTCGACTTTTCAGAATTGAAATTAATTGCTCGTTTATTTCTGGTTTCTGATGATTTATTTTTCTTAATTTCCATACTTTATTCAAACTCTGTAAACTAATTTTCTTGCTATTGTTAATAAAATTACATTTGCTAACCATGAATGAAAATTCAACCATTTAGTTACTGTCATATTATTAGTAGACACTTTTAATTTAATTGCTATTTTTTATTATTAGTACCTTCTTGATCAAGGACTTTTAATCTCTATGAAAATAATGAGGCAAACTTAAAGCACTATGCTGAAGGTAGCGTACACTCCAGGATCCCCTGTACCTCCCACTACGGGTGATTTAACTGGTTATATGGGACCCTGAGAAAATTCTGTTTTTTCAACCAGACCAGGAGCCGCTCAACCCCTGATTCAGCACATCCAGAGGTATTGATCTCTGGATTGGAAAATTGGAGGACTTTGTGATCACGGACATATTTAACGTGCCCAATTATTGACACATGAGAAATATTGGAACATTGCACGAAAAAATGAGGAATATTAGAACATGTGGATATAAAGTAGTGAAATTGAATTTAAAAAAATAACGTTGCTTCAATCATCATTTCTTAATAAAACTTAAAACCTGCTTTAAATAATCAAAATATATTAAATTACAACAGCCTTTTTGTTGAAAAAAAAATCAATCATTTTAAAACCAATTGTAATATATATATATTTCAGTTATGTGTATAAACAGTAAAAACAATAACTGAAACACAAAAAAATTGTTCGAATAAGAATACAGTTCAACCTCGCTTATCACAAAATTGCACAAAACTATATAATTGCACAAAACTCCAGATTACTGCAGACACATGTTTGGTTCATACATGACCAACACATGTTGGTACATGTTTGAGCTTATGGATGAAAAGACATTTAGCAAAAAGAGCTTTTGGCGGATAATTTTTTCATTCATAAGCTCACTTATTTTGGATAGAAAAAAAAGGTTCCTTGCAACCCCGAAACACGTGTTTGCGGTAATCTGCAGTTTTGTACAATTATACGTTGTTATTTCTTATTTTTACATTACTGATTGTCTGGAAATGTATTTTGTATAACTTCTTGTTCTAGGCATGCTTGAAGTAATTTTAATCAAAAAATATTTTTGTGCCTATTAATCGGTGATATTTGGCCGATTACTGCCTATTAATCAAGGCATTCCTAATCGAAACTCTTTCCTTCAATTATACAAAAGAAAAAGTTTAGCTATACCTGTTATTGATTAAATTGTGTCTGTTTAAGTAGGATCAACAGCTATTTTTCATTCCAGTTCAAACATGTTTTTTAAGAAGTAAATCTTCTAGATTTTAATTTTCTTAATGACATTTATTAATTAATTTATTCATTTTTATTGGAACTTTTTTTTTGTAGTTCAATAAACATTTAATAGTCTGTAAATGTTTATGACACATAAAATAAGCTTGCCGTAGTATTTAAGTGGCGAACCATTTTAGGTTCATGTATTATTCCATTATTCCATTAATGGACATGATGGCCAATTACTAAAACATAAGCTAATTTTCAGTTAGACGGTTTGCTGTTTAACTTATGCTTCGGTTCAACTTTCCACGTGTTAAAAACACATGTTAATTTGATTCATGTAATCATGTCATCATTTGTAACATGGTTATTTGAATCTGTTAAGCGATTATCAGAACAAGAAATGAACCAAATGGCCCATTACTGGTACGGAAAGTGAGAGTTGTTTATTCTAAACTTATGTATTCTCTAATGTATAAGTTTTTTCTCCCCTTCTTCTTTTATTCTTAGGAAATTAATTTACCATGCTGAAATATCTGAAAGAAAAGAAGTAAGAATATTTTTTTTAATTCAAAGTTAAAGTCATTCTTGCAATAAATATTAAAATGAATGTTAGTGCATATTTGCGTGGTATATGTAGCTACTCCAACTTACTACTCAGTTATGAACAAATTAAAATCTACGTTTGTTTGTTAGTTTGTTTGGGTGTGTGTGCTTCCCGAGAAAACCGTAAAACTTGATCGCGGAGAGATGGCGGATGAACTTGAAGCGGAAACGGACCTATTAATTTTGTGATAGGTAGGATCAGTGAAATCGCGCGAGTGGTGTAAGCTTATTTGCTTTCGCGTTCTTTATGTTCCTACCTATTACAAAATGAAGATGTCCGTTTCCGCTTCAAGTTCATCCGCCATCCTCCACGGTCAAGCTATACAGCCCAGAAGCATGAAATGCATGTCATGCAGATGTAGTTTTCGCCGAAGATATACTGTGCCCCTCGTCGCCCGATCTTTGGTATAAAAAGTAATTAGTAAAAAAGTTTTAATGTTGTATATGATTATTAGCTTTTTTTATTCAATAGAACCGGCCGTAAATGTTGTGTCAAAGTATTGTTGTAAGTGGCGAAACTCTAATAGCCTTCGAATTGTTAGGAATCTGTGACAATGAATTTTTCCCCATGACTTCATTTCAGGATTTGAAATAAATATACATTGCGACTTAGCTTATGCATTTATCAGTGTAAAGTGCAGCAATGTTGAAACATTCTCCAATTTTCCCTCTGAAAGGGATAGATTGATAAATATGAACATAGATAAATATAGATGCAGATAAATATCTGCAGATGGATATAGATATAGGAAATGTTCTCTTGAAACTTATAAAAGATGTAGTTTGATAAATATAGAGTGATGGATATACAGAGATGTATGTAGATGGAAATGTAAGTATTTTCACATAACGTTTCTATTAACTTAATTGTATAGTCTTTGGGTGACTTTCTCACGCTTTAGAAAATATTTTTGCTTTAAGTTAGGCTCTACAATTTTAAATTAGGCTGTTAATGCAAATCTGAGATATTGATATATAGGAAATGTTCTCTTGAAATTAATAAAATATATTTAGATTGATTAATATAGCTACACTCTTAATTCAAAAGAGCGAAAAAATAACTCTTAAAAAGAGTGAAATCTATTGCGGGTGCATTCATTCTTTCTGAGTGCTAGCTTTATCGAAAAAAGACGCTTTACGAAAAAACCAAGACTAAAACTTTTCTTTATTCGCGTGAAATTCGGAAACATTCCTTTGATGAGCGAAATATAAAAACATTCTTTAAAAGAAGGACTCAAGAACATTTTCATTGGTTCGATTCCGTCACGTGATTTTGTTTAGGGAGAATCTTCTATACTTCCACGTTAGGCTTACCCAACGTTGGTCGCGAGTACCAAGTGGATGTCGCTATCTAAATGTCTTCATTTAATGAATTTAAACAATATTTGTTGCCGAATGAGGTTTCTGAAGGAAGTGCACAAAAACTGCATGGTAAGTGCGAAGAATTTTCTTTTTTATTAAAACTTGTAACTGTTAATATTTCTTGAACTGCTCGTATGTCATTACAAATCATCCACGTGCAATGTTACGGCGAACTTTTTGTAACTTTTTCTTCCAAACTTACTAATATTTTCCAAGCCGATATTTTATATTAGAAATCCGCGGTCAAGTGGTTTGGCAAATATTATATTTCATTTGCTTCAGGAAGGTAAAAGTATGTATTATAGGATGAGCTGTTTTGTGTTTCAAAGAATGAAACGTGTAAAATATAATGAAATAATCGCTCTGTGTTTTGCATGTCTTATTTTTAATTAGTATCGCATCATATACAAAAATTATTTGTCGAAAAACATTCGGTCTAGATTCCTTACAGTAAATATTTCTTTACTCAGAAAGGTTTTAAAAAATAATAATGATAGTTAATTTAAGAACGATCTCAGTGATGTAATATTTGTTATTTTATTATTGTGAAGAAAAAAAAAGAATCTTACGTAAGATGGGGGGGGGGGAATCTTACCCTTACATAGGGGGAAGGGAAGGTCAAAAATATTGCCGAAATTGTCTTTACGTAATTAATGAATGTCCCCGAAGAAACAAAATTGAATTCAAACGTATCTTGTCATAACTTATGAGTGACTTTTTAAATTAATTTGAACTGAGGTAACTTTTAAAACATTATTAATGTTAAAAGGCATACCGAGAATATCAATATAGAGTTTCAAAATTTTAAATCTATTTATTTGGAACTGTGTGGGTTTGTTTAATTTTATTTCAATCTTTAAATTCGGAACTGTACGTAATATTGCACGTGGGTGATTTGTAACGATATACGAGTAGTTCAAGAAATATTACCAGTTAAACTTTTAATAAATTAGAAAAGTCTTCGTACTTACCATACAGTTTTTGTGCAACCTCTTCGGAAACACTAAAAATAGTTTTTTTTTTTTCACAGTTTTTTAACCTATTTTTTTTCAAGTGAAATAACAATTTTGAAAACAGTTTTAAATTCAAATACACAGCATAAGCACATGAAAACACATTTAAAAAGCAATTTCACCAAATGAGAGTGAAATGATTTTATCTATTTTATTCTAAAAAAGAGTGAAATAGCGGCTTTCCAAAACGGAAAGCAGTCACTCATTTAGGATATTAATTTAGTCTCAAAAAAGAGTGGAAAACACTTATCAAAAGGGAGTGAAATTAGCTTATCCAAACGGAGTGAAAATAACCGCTCCGCAAAAGGAATGAAATTCACTCCTATAAGGAAAGTGCGTTTTCGAAACTGTAAAGGAGTGAAAATTTACTCAGTCTGAGTTTAAATCGCTGGAATTTTTTAAGAGAGTAGAGTGGATAAATAAGAAAGTTACAAAGATAGATACAGATATATATAGACACAGAGATAGATATGATAGATTTCAATAAATGTTCGGATGTATAGATACTGATCGAAATATTTATTATACTAAATGTTTTCTAGCAGCCACCGAAGACGGCAGTCTTTCCGCTAACAGATGAATGGCATAGAAAATGAATTGTACAAAAAGACTAAACATGTAGCCTTTAAAGGCGGCTAGCGCTTGAAATTAAATGTAAAAGACTTAATATTGAATTTCTGCGTGTGTGTGTGTGTTTTACCCTAACAAATTGTCAGTTTTAAAATTTTAAATGAAGTGTGATAAAACGTTTAGGCTGCATACAGTAGTCTGACTGACAAATCAGTTTTACAATTCATTTTAAGAAGAATTGTTTTAATTTCAATACTTGGAATATTTAAAAATAAATGTTTTACATCCTGCAATGTAAATGTGAGTCCAGATTCTCTAGAAACGGTGTACGTGAATATCAAGCAAACTGAAACACTTTCAAACTTGTATACAACAAAGTATGGAATTTGACCGTGGCCGTCGCTAGACCCACGATTTGACCCGCTCAACATGGATCATTGTGTTTGCGAAGCACGTATAGGAGAAAAGCATTGGAAAATGTAGTGACTTTTAATCTTAGAAGGAGAGCCCCGGACTTAAATATTTGGGAGGTTGAAAATTCTTAGTTTTCTGAACAGAGCCCTTAATTTTACCTGATGTTAAAATATGAGCACGCATGCGCACATAATGAGGTAAGATCTCAAGCCCCATAAAATAATAACGATAACAATAATTGTAATAAAAGCAAAAATATTTACTTATTTCTTCAGACATTTGAAAAGCATTAAATAATATTCCGTAACTTTGATAAAGAACAAAGGAAGTGTTCACAAATAATAAAATACATTTGAGAATAAACAATTGCACTTTCAATACTATCACCCTGTTTGCCGAATCGACACACAAAATTTACCGAATAAGGCTATTTTTTGGAGGTCGCAGTGACCTCCCGTGACATCCCATTGGGTGATTCTTAGTAAGATCTATGTGAAGCTCCGCGAACTCCTTAGTTCAAGTAGTGCAAGTGTACTGATATTGTAAACGTAATAGTGAGTATTTTTATTAAAAAGACGGTTTTTTAAGCACTTTTATTATACTAGGCCTGATTGTCACGGAGTAATCTGAGGCTTGATTTTGCTTTTATCTCAGCATCTAGATCACTTAGATTTCGGGATTTCACTAAATGATTTGCTTAATCCTAAGGTACAACTTAACGCTGAAAAATTAAAATTCTAAAATAAAATTATTATTTCGGTTAGGGCAAAACAGCAAATTTCACGTAATTACCCCATTAAATGTTTAAATATAAAATCCATTGTTACAAATTTTGTTGCCTTACAACAGTAATGTTAATAGCAATCATAATGAAGATTTTGAATCAAGGTTTCTCTGAAGCAAGCATGAAATGTATTCAATATCATTGCTTTCTTAGGATTTTTATTCTCATCTATGCCCATAATCGATAACGATAACGGGGCTAAGGAAACAGGCAATATTAAGATCTTTATGGCGAGTAACTTGTATGCTGTGAAACATAAAATAGTTTGGGAAATCTTTTCATACATAAATATTTCTAATAATTTAGCACACAGATATATCATAGAGAGGAACAAGGATAAATTTTTAGGCTCAACTGCTTAAAGTTTCAGACACGTACGTAGGATAAGTTTTCTTTTAGTATGGAGCATTTATAGGAAAATTTAGGGTGACGTTTCTTGATGGTAACATTATTCTACTTCTGAAATACATTTACACTAAAAAGAATAAAATAACAGAATTTTAAAAAAAAATACTAAGCACTTTTCATAATGCACTCAAAAGGATAAAACAACTTTTCTTGGTCAGAAAGTACAGTTTCAGTATTCATGTAGTTTTCAATTATTTCAAGAAAATGACTCCTCAAACGAAGAAAAGCGCGGCTCAAGTAATTTCAAACCAAACTTTCCCGTTTAAACAAATATGCATGCTTCAACACTCAAATTTATGATTGAAAACTAAATAATAAGAAAATCTCTACATGACTTGAGCCGCAGTATTCTTCGTTTGTGGGGTCATTTTCTTGGAATAATTGAAAACTACAGGAATACTGTAACTGTCCTTTCTGACCGAGAAAAGCTATTTTATCCTTTTGAGAGTATTATGAAAAGTGCTTAGTATTTTTTTAAAAATTCTGTTATTCCCAACTCCAGAGCTGGAATACGCTACCTTGTGGTGATTAACAATACTAAAGAAAAAGGTAAAACATTTCATTCCACGTGTTTTCTTTGTGGTAAATTACAGGCTTCAGACAGTTTATGATGTAACGTAATTTCAGAAGAATAGAAAAGAAAGCTTCCCACAAACACGATAAAAAATTACTGTCAGTCACTAAGCGTCAAAGAAAGTTATAAGTTAAGACATGCGTTTGTTTTACCTTTTTCATCCGCCATTAGACAGTGGCTGCAGCGCCCCCTATAGTTTATTAGAGTTGCGAATTTCTTTTCCAATTGTATATTTATTGTTTTTATATTGCAAGAGTAACTCCTCAATAACGTTAAATTTCTTTTTTAGGCATTCTTTCATGAAAAAGTGTAAGTATTTTCACGTTACGTTTCTACTAACTTGATTGTATAGTCTTTGGATGACTTTCTCACTCTTTAGAAAATATTTTTGCTTTAAGTTAGGCTCTACAATTTTAAATTAGGCTGTTAATACAAATCTGAGATATTGATATATGTATAATTGATCTTAGGATCAATTATTACTAATTCTGTAAACAGATATCACGTTGTTTTGATTGTGTTTATACAGTATGCATTCTACATATTTCTTTAGCTACCATTTTTTTTATTTAATTTAATTTTTATTTATTTATTTGAATGTAAAGGTGACTATAACGCACAAAAGTGATTGAAAAAAGGCTAAAGCTGCGTTTTTTAAACTTCAATTTCTAGAATAGCCGCTAGTCTCTAGCTTGATAGATTTGCGCTCGCTTGATAGATAGAGTTTTCAAAGAACGTCTGAGTCATTCAATTTCAAATTTCAAATTAGGCAGGAAAGTGTGAAAAGTGTCATATTACCATCATCGGTTCTCAAAAATAACTGCAGTAATTATAACTAAGGGGAAAAAGAAATATCCCAAAAGGATTTTGCATGAAAAAAAATTTTTCCCCTCCAGTTACAGCTTAATACATTTCTGCATAAAGTTGCTCGTTTCGAAATAAAAAAATCATAAAACACTCAAACACAAATACAAATACAAATGAGTCGACTAGAAATAGGCTCTTGGCCCAGCAGGCTGGCTCTAGTCAATTTATTAGTCCACAATGAAGATCAATGGCCCCTCTTTAAGAGGGGCTATCCACCCCCTTGCTCATTACCATCTCTTCCGGTAAGCTGTTCCAAGTGCATATAACCTTACTAAAGTAGTAGTTTTTCCTTATTTCCAGGTTATTCTGAGATTTGAATAGCTTGAAACAATGACCTCTCGTCCTAATAAAATGCAAAAATTAAATCCATTAACATCATTCATTTTGATAAATTTAAACAACTGAATCGTGTTCCATCTGATCCTCCTTTGCTCCAGGCTATACATATTAAACCTATTAAGTCTGGTATCATAATTTAAATCTGAAAGTCCCCTTACTAGTCCAGTTACCCTTCTTTGAACCCTTTCCAATTCACAAATATCTTTCCACAGATAAGGCGACCAAAACTGCACAGCATACCCCAAATGGGGTCTCACTAAACTCCTATATAAAGGCAGAAGAACCTTCTTAGATTTGTTTGAAATAGATCTATTGATAAACCCAAGCAATCTGTAGGCTTTGTTACTTGCAAGACCGCACTGTTGACTAAACTTGAAGCCCTGATTTATTAAGATACCCAGATCAATAACATTTTCTAGATGACTAATGACTGAACCCTGTAAACGATAACTCGTACGCTTATTTCCATGACCTAAGTGTAGCACTTGACATTTCCCTGCATTAACTGCCATACCCTACTTATCCGCTCACTTAGTAACATAATCTAAATCCCCTTGAAGTTGCTTTACCTGTTCTTAATTTTCTACAATCCCCATAACTTTTACATCATCAGCAAAACAATTCGTGCTTAAAGAAATGTTCTTATTGATGTCATTCATAAAAATAATAAACAAGAAAGGCCCTAAAACTGAACCCTGCGGAACCCCGCTTGAAACATCACTCCATTTAGAGTTATTTTCCCTCACAACTACTCTTTAGTTCCTTCCAGTCAGCCAATTTCTAACCCAAAGTAAAAAATTTTCTCCTATTCCTATCAACTAGTTTTCTGAGAAGAGAAATCATGCGGAACCTTATCAAAAGCTTTTTGAAAATCAATATAAACAACATCCACACACTTTTTGTTATCTAAAGCCAAGGTAACCTTGTCGTAGAAATGCAATAAATTAGTAGCACACGATTTACTTTTCCTGAACCCATACTGCAAACTAGTCAACAGACTATTAGTCTCTAAGAAATTCATAATATTAATTTTGATCAAGGTTTCGAAAATCTTACAAACCACTGAAGTCAGACTTACAGGTCTATAATTCCCAGCATTACTTTAGACCTTTTCTTGAAGAGAGCGGCGCTATATTAGCCAGTTTCCAGTTCTCTGGCACTGTCCCTGAGTTATAAGAAGCATTAAAATATTTAGAATAACATCTACTAATTCCTCTGCACATTCAACTAAATTTTTTGGATGATTATTATCTGGTCTCGGAGCTTTAGTTACTTTAATTTTTTTCAAATGAAATAGAACCTCCTCCCTGGAAAACACAAAATCCTCAAGCTGAATAATAGCTTGTGTCTTGCCAGTGTCAACTGTTGATATACGGTTATCGTTAAACACACTGGGAAAAAAGTTATTAAGAACATTTGTACTTAATAACAAATCAGACTTATAAATACTTTCTATAAGTCCACTAAATTTGAAATGGATTATTTGTAATCAATTACATCTGTCATCAAACAGATGGGTTTCTAATGTTCTCTAACAATTGGTGGATTTTGCTTTTTAAAGATACTACTAAAAATAAAAATAATCATACGAGGTAGGATCAAAAAATTCTGGGACAACGGTCAGCAATGATAACAAAAGCATTTAATTTAAATAAATCTCTTGAAAAGAATCGAACTGCACTT
Organism: Uloborus diversus; assembly: GCF_026930045.1. Taxonomy (NCBI): domain Eukaryota; kingdom Metazoa; phylum Arthropoda; class Arachnida; order Araneae; family Uloboridae; genus Uloborus; species Uloborus diversus. The sequence continues at coordinate 129,889,996 of NC_072736.1, forward strand.
CCTTTGTGCTCGGTTGGATAATTTTGATTTTGATACTTTCTATAAGTTATTTTTATTTTTATTATTTTTTTTTAATATATAGATCTACTCGCATCAACTTTCATTTTAAAGATTCTCCTTTGACAAAAGTTTCACACAAACCCTTGTATGAGGTAAGTTTTAGTCCATTTCTCAATGTTATAAAACAAAACATTTTTTGAGAAAAAAATTTTTTTTCTCCCTTTAAATATTTTTAAACATTGCGAGGAAGTTTCATAAAATTTTTAACTGCAGTAGAGTCAATAATTTTTACTTTAAGGTTAAGAAAATTTATGAAAACTAAAATTTAAATATTTAATAACCCTTAATTTTTATTATTACTAGTGGCACCCGCACGGCTTTGCCCATAGTAGAAAAATTAAAAGGTCTTTTGGTGCGCCTGTATATTTACAAATAATGTATGATAAATTTCCTGCCAATTGGCTTGCCCATGTTACGGTTCCACGTTATGATAACTTGGTAATTTACTCGTCCATCTTATGATAATTTTGCTCGGGGAAATGTTCTTAAAATTGGAATATAAAGAGAACAAAATCGAATTTTTGAAAAATCGCTTCAAGGTGTAAACCCCCATGCTACAAACTAATTCTGTGCCAAATTTCATGAAAATCGGCCGAACGATTTAGGCGCTATGCGCGTCACAGAGATCCTGACAGACAGAGATCTGGACAGAGAGAGATCCAGACAGAGAGACTTTCAGCTTTATTATTAGTAACTAGTGGTACCCGCACGGCTTTGCCCGTAGTAGAAAATTAAAAGGTCTTTTGGTTCGCCTGTATATTTACAAATAATGTATGGTGAATTTATCGCCAGTTGGCTTGTACCCATATTAGGTTCCACGTTATGATAATTTCGTATCTCGCCAATTGGCTTGTGCCCATGTTACGGTTCTACGTTATGATAATTTCGTAATTTACTTGTCCATCTTATGATAGTTTTGTTCTTAACATTGGAAAAGAACCACATCGAATTTTCGAAAAATCGCTTCGAGGTGCACACCCCCATGCTACAAACTAACTTTGTGCAAATTTCATGAAAATCGGCAGAACGGTCTAAGCGCTATGCGCGTCACAGAGATATAGACATCCAGACAGAGAGACTTTCAGCTTTATTATTAGTAAAGAAGATAAAGATAAAGAAGTGTAAATATAATAAATGTTCCAAAAATACTGTATATATTGAGATTACTTGAAAAGCTAGTTAATTTTTGTTGTTTAAATTAATAATGCATGCTTGAAGTTCTAAAAATGTTCTTCTAAATTGTGAAATTTTAGTGATGTGTCACTATTGATTGCATCGTTTTTACGCCACCATGCACCAGTTATGTAAGCTAACTTAGTCAGAGTTTTGGGACAGGAAAAAGCTTAAAATTTAGATTTTAAATCAATAGTTGGTAAGTTTTCCTAAAATTTTGAATTGTGTTAACTTTGTTGCCGGGTTGAGGTATGTTTCCAGCTTTATAAAATGACTAGCGGTACCCGCACGGCTTTGCCCGTAGTATAAAATTAAGAGGTCCTTTGGTTCGCATGTATATTTACAAATAATAGATGATGAATTTCTCGCCAAATTATTTTTTGGGTCAAGACTCCCTAGTTAACTTGGGTCAAAGCTCCTTAAGTAGCTTTCTCTTGCTTACTTTAAATTTTTAGCAACTTAGATCAATAAAATCAAATCATTACGCCTAAATCACAATATTTTATCCATTTAAAAATAAAAATTCATCGAAAAAACATTACATTAAACCAAAACATCAAATTCGTCTTTGGGTCAAGTCTCCCTAGTTAGCTTTCTTTTGTTTACCTTAAATTTTCAACAACTTAAAGTCATATAAAACTACTGTATATCAATAGATAGCTAGAAAAGTGACTAAAACATGTATACATTTAAAATTTATTTCTCTCAAAACTAGAGGATAAAATCTAAAAAATTCCAAAATCTTCAAAATTTATTTTTAGGTGCAGTATCATTTAACACAGAATTTCTTGAAAACCACTAATAATTCTGAAATGGCGGATCCCAGCAAAGTACTGTTTTGTGACTGGTCAACCAATAATATGACTAAAATTTTCCCTAAATATCCTTTCCATGGAAAAAAATCCTCGTGGATTAAGTCTCACTATGGGTCAACCGCCCCCCCCCCCTAGCTTCCCCTATAGGCTTTCTAGAGAAATAAACAATGTTTTCCTACTAATAAGCTCTACTGAACTGTGAAGAAACAAAATTTACTGCAAGGCCAGATCGGGCAAACCTTACTAGAATCGTTTGAAATAACTGCAGCTATACTTTGTCCTGTTGATAACGCTTTATCGTCAGCTAAGCTTTCTGGTGATGATGAAATCACGATCTAATGAATTTTTCGTATTATACATAGAAAAAGAATGGGTTAGCCTAATTGATCTGCATGGCCTTATTCGGACTACCCACCTTATCTTTTAAGTCTGGAAAAAAAAAAGTATTCTAAATTATAGCTTTTGTAGAGAAAACTTGAACTTGTCATAAATGAAGTCAAGTTCTTTTTGAATCAGAAATTATTTAATCACAAACTGTAACAGTGATTTTTTTTTTTTTTTTTTTTTTGGCCTCCTTTGTACAAAGTGGTCCAAAAGTGGGCACACTCCTTTTTATGCGTCCCCTCTAATTGAATTGTTTGTTACAAACACTTATCTTGAAATCTTAAGAGTCATACTCATCAACATCGGCAGAGCAATCATCCATGTCGTAACACAGGAGAAATCTGAGTCACGTTCTCGTTGATATTTTGCCGAGTTTTGGGGATTCGGAGATTTTTTATCGTAAAACATCAGCAACACCATGGCCAAGAAAGTAGCTGTGTTACGAAATGAATAGTGTTCAACCGATGTTTATGACACTTCGATTTTAAAATATCTTAATTAAAATCATTCAACTATACTGTTGAATATGACTGTGAAAAATGTAACTGACATAATGTTGAAAAAAAAAGAAAATTAAATTTGAATTTTTTACATCTTGAATTCCAATTATGTTTTCCCCAATCACGAATTGCGACAAGACCCTACTCAATGGGTTTCTAGTTTCTACGAATCAAATGGAATGGAAATGGCCAAAAAATGTGCACCCCTCATTTTATGGATGGTGATTTTCTGGAATACGTAATACGATGCATATCCATAAAAAGAGAAATGGTGAATAGGATGCGGTAATAAATGTAAAGATTTTATAGCCGATATCCACCAGTGCAGTTATTATGAAGATTATTTAAGTATAACGTTATGTTATTTTTATTTCTTATCAATTTTAAACGATCAAAAATAGTTATCTGGAAATTTTGCTGTTTAAGTTCATCTATATAAGTGGTTTTTTTTTTTTTACTCTCTCTATGAAAACACCTGAATTTTACACACTAAAAAAAAATTTTTAATATAAAAACTGCTTGAGCTAAGCCCTGAAATAAATATGAAACAAACAAACCGCAAAGGATTTGTAACTATGACTACAAAATTTCGCTCTCTAAAGAAATATCAAAAACAAACGTCGTTATGGTAAACTGAAAAATCAGATTAACATCATGTTTGATCAAGTGAGAATAATAAGCAATTTGTGATTGCTCAATAAAAGGGGGTTAGCTCACTTGCGGTCCACTCTGTACATAGAAAAATGACATTTTTTTATTTGAAATGACGAAACTCCCTTTCAATATCTAGTTAAAGGAGGTCAATGCACATTTGACGCAAAATATGGAGACAATCCTGTAAATATTGATGCCTGCCTTGCTGAGTGTAAAGAAGATTGTGTGTAAGTATAATTTTCTGCCTAATGTTACAAGTAGATGCACCAATCATGGGCCATGTACCTATAAGAGAACACTTGCTTTGATTGGTGACAAATATCTTAAAAGACACGAAAGCTATTTTTGAAATACGCTAATAAGTAATAGTTGATTGACTGAAACTAGCGATGCACCGATGAAAAAAAAATTGGCTGATTACCGATTATTCGACAGAAGATAATCGACCAATTGCGATGAATCGGCTGCCGATCAATTAGAATGATGATGATTTTTAATGCTACAATTTCTCAATCTTTTCATTATCAATCTTTTTTTTAATTTATAATTTCGACTTTTCAGAATTGAAATTAATTGCTCGTTTATTTCTGGTTTCTGATGATTTATTTTTCTTAATTTCCATACTTTATTCAAACTCTGTAAACTAATTTTCTTGCTATTGTTAATAAAATTACATTTGCTAACCATGAATGAAAATTCAACCATTTAGTTACTGTCATATTATTAGTAGACACTTTTAATTTAATTGCTATTTTTTATTATTAGTACCTTCTTGATCAAGGACTTTTAATCTCTATGAAAATAATGAGGCAAACTTAAAGCACTATGCTGAAGGTAGCGTACACTCCAGGATCCCCTGTACCTCCCACTACGGGTGATTTAACTGGTTATATGGGACCCTGAGAAAATTCTGTTTTTTCAACCAGACCAGGAGCCGCTCAACCCCTGATTCAGCACATCCAGAGGTATTGATCTCTGGATTGGAAAATTGGAGGACTTTGTGATCACGGACATATTTAACGTGCCCAATTATTGACACATGAGAAATATTGGAACATTGCACGAAAAAATGAGGAATATTAGAACATGTGGATATAAAGTAGTGAAATTGAATTTAAAAAAATAACGTTGCTTCAATCATCATTTCTTAATAAAACTTAAAACCTGCTTTAAATAATCAAAATATATTAAATTACAACAGCCTTTTTGTTGAAAAAAAAATCAATCATTTTAAAACCAATTGTAATATATATATATTTCAGTTATGTGTATAAACAGTAAAAACAATAACTGAAACACAAAAAAATTGTTCGAATAAGAATACAGTTCAACCTCGCTTATCACAAAATTGCACAAAACTATATAATTGCACAAAACTCCAGATTACTGCAGACACATGTTTGGTTCATACATGACCAACACATGTTGGTACATGTTTGAGCTTATGGATGAAAAGACATTTAGCAAAAAGAGCTTTTGGCGGATAATTTTTTCATTCATAAGCTCACTTATTTTGGATAGAAAAAAAAGGTTCCTTGCAACCCCGAAACACGTGTTTGCGGTAATCTGCAGTTTTGTACAATTATACGTTGTTATTTCTTATTTTTACATTACTGATTGTCTGGAAATGTATTTTGTATAACTTCTTGTTCTAGGCATGCTTGAAGTAATTTTAATCAAAAAATATTTTTGTGCCTATTAATCGGTGATATTTGGCCGATTACTGCCTATTAATCAAGGCATTCCTAATCGAAACTCTTTCCTTCAATTATACAAAAGAAAAAGTTTAGCTATACCTGTTATTGATTAAATTGTGTCTGTTTAAGTAGGATCAACAGCTATTTTTCATTCCAGTTCAAACATGTTTTTTAAGAAGTAAATCTTCTAGATTTTAATTTTCTTAATGACATTTATTAATTAATTTATTCATTTTTATTGGAACTTTTTTTTTGTAGTTCAATAAACATTTAATAGTCTGTAAATGTTTATGACACATAAAATAAGCTTGCCGTAGTATTTAAGTGGCGAACCATTTTAGGTTCATGTATTATTCCATTATTCCATTAATGGACATGATGGCCAATTACTAAAACATAAGCTAATTTTCAGTTAGACGGTTTGCTGTTTAACTTATGCTTCGGTTCAACTTTCCACGTGTTAAAAACACATGTTAATTTGATTCATGTAATCATGTCATCATTTGTAACATGGTTATTTGAATCTGTTAAGCGATTATCAGAACAAGAAATGAACCAAATGGCCCATTACTGGTACGGAAAGTGAGAGTTGTTTATTCTAAACTTATGTATTCTCTAATGTATAAGTTTTTTCTCCCCTTCTTCTTTTATTCTTAGGAAATTAATTTACCATGCTGAAATATCTGAAAGAAAAGAAGTAAGAATATTTTTTTTAATTCAAAGTTAAAGTCATTCTTGCAATAAATATTAAAATGAATGTTAGTGCATATTTGCGTGGTATATGTAGCTACTCCAACTTACTACTCAGTTATGAACAAATTAAAATCTACGTTTGTTTGTTAGTTTGTTTGGGTGTGTGTGCTTCCCGAGAAAACCGTAAAACTTGATCGCGGAGAGATGGCGGATGAACTTGAAGCGGAAACGGACCTATTAATTTTGTGATAGGTAGGATCAGTGAAATCGCGCGAGTGGTGTAAGCTTATTTGCTTTCGCGTTCTTTATGTTCCTACCTATTACAAAATGAAGATGTCCGTTTCCGCTTCAAGTTCATCCGCCATCCTCCACGGTCAAGCTATACAGCCCAGAAGCATGAAATGCATGTCATGCAGATGTAGTTTTCGCCGAAGATATACTGTGCCCCTCGTCGCCCGATCTTTGGTATAAAAAGTAATTAGTAAAAAAGTTTTAATGTTGTATATGATTATTAGCTTTTTTTATTCAATAGAACCGGCCGTAAATGTTGTGTCAAAGTATTGTTGTAAGTGGCGAAACTCTAATAGCCTTCGAATTGTTAGGAATCTGTGACAATGAATTTTTCCCCATGACTTCATTTCAGGATTTGAAATAAATATACATTGCGACTTAGCTTATGCATTTATCAGTGTAAAGTGCAGCAATGTTGAAACATTCTCCAATTTTCCCTCTGAAAGGGATAGATTGATAAATATGAACATAGATAAATATAGATGCAGATAAATATCTGCAGATGGATATAGATATAGGAAATGTTCTCTTGAAACTTATAAAAGATGTAGTTTGATAAATATAGAGTGATGGATATACAGAGATGTATGTAGATGGAAATGTAAGTATTTTCACATAACGTTTCTATTAACTTAATTGTATAGTCTTTGGGTGACTTTCTCACGCTTTAGAAAATATTTTTGCTTTAAGTTAGGCTCTACAATTTTAAATTAGGCTGTTAATGCAAATCTGAGATATTGATATATAGGAAATGTTCTCTTGAAATTAATAAAATATATTTAGATTGATTAATATAGCTACACTCTTAATTCAAAAGAGCGAAAAAATAACTCTTAAAAAGAGTGAAATCTATTGCGGGTGCATTCATTCTTTCTGAGTGCTAGCTTTATCGAAAAAAGACGCTTTACGAAAAAACCAAGACTAAAACTTTTCTTTATTCGCGTGAAATTCGGAAACATTCCTTTGATGAGCGAAATATAAAAACATTCTTTAAAAGAAGGACTCAAGAACATTTTCATTGGTTCGATTCCGTCACGTGATTTTGTTTAGGGAGAATCTTCTATACTTCCACGTTAGGCTTACCCAACGTTGGTCGCGAGTACCAAGTGGATGTCGCTATCTAAATGTCTTCATTTAATGAATTTAAACAATATTTGTTGCCGAATGAGGTTTCTGAAGGAAGTGCACAAAAACTGCATGGTAAGTGCGAAGAATTTTCTTTTTTATTAAAACTTGTAACTGTTAATATTTCTTGAACTGCTCGTATGTCATTACAAATCATCCACGTGCAATGTTACGGCGAACTTTTTGTAACTTTTTCTTCCAAACTTACTAATATTTTCCAAGCCGATATTTTATATTAGAAATCCGCGGTCAAGTGGTTTGGCAAATATTATATTTCATTTGCTTCAGGAAGGTAAAAGTATGTATTATAGGATGAGCTGTTTTGTGTTTCAAAGAATGAAACGTGTAAAATATAATGAAATAATCGCTCTGTGTTTTGCATGTCTTATTTTTAATTAGTATCGCATCATATACAAAAATTATTTGTCGAAAAACATTCGGTCTAGATTCCTTACAGTAAATATTTCTTTACTCAGAAAGGTTTTAAAAAATAATAATGATAGTTAATTTAAGAACGATCTCAGTGATGTAATATTTGTTATTTTATTATTGTGAAGAAAAAAAAAGAATCTTACGTAAGATGGGGGGGGGGAATCTTACCCTTACATAGGGGGAAGGGAAGGTCAAAAATATTGCCGAAATTGTCTTTACGTAATTAATGAATGTCCCCGAAGAAACAAAATTGAATTCAAACGTATCTTGTCATAACTTATGAGTGACTTTTTAAATTAATTTGAACTGAGGTAACTTTTAAAACATTATTAATGTTAAAAGGCATACCGAGAATATCAATATAGAGTTTCAAAATTTTAAATCTATTTATTTGGAACTGTGTGGGTTTGTTTAATTTTATTTCAATCTTTAAATTCGGAACTGTACGTAATATTGCACGTGGGTGATTTGTAACGATATACGAGTAGTTCAAGAAATATTACCAGTTAAACTTTTAATAAATTAGAAAAGTCTTCGTACTTACCATACAGTTTTTGTGCAACCTCTTCGGAAACACTAAAAATAGTTTTTTTTTTTTCACAGTTTTTTAACCTATTTTTTTTCAAGTGAAATAACAATTTTGAAAACAGTTTTAAATTCAAATACACAGCATAAGCACATGAAAACACATTTAAAAAGCAATTTCACCAAATGAGAGTGAAATGATTTTATCTATTTTATTCTAAAAAAGAGTGAAATAGCGGCTTTCCAAAACGGAAAGCAGTCACTCATTTAGGATATTAATTTAGTCTCAAAAAAGAGTGGAAAACACTTATCAAAAGGGAGTGAAATTAGCTTATCCAAACGGAGTGAAAATAACCGCTCCGCAAAAGGAATGAAATTCACTCCTATAAGGAAAGTGCGTTTTCGAAACTGTAAAGGAGTGAAAATTTACTCAGTCTGAGTTTAAATCGCTGGAATTTTTTAAGAGAGTAGAGTGGATAAATAAGAAAGTTACAAAGATAGATACAGATATATATAGACACAGAGATAGATATGATAGATTTCAATAAATGTTCGGATGTATAGATACTGATCGAAATATTTATTATACTAAATGTTTTCTAGCAGCCACCGAAGACGGCAGTCTTTCCGCTAACAGATGAATGGCATAGAAAATGAATTGTACAAAAAGACTAAACATGTAGCCTTTAAAGGCGGCTAGCGCTTGAAATTAAATGTAAAAGACTTAATATTGAATTTCTGCGTGTGTGTGTGTGTTTTACCCTAACAAATTGTCAGTTTTAAAATTTTAAATGAAGTGTGATAAAACGTTTAGGCTGCATACAGTAGTCTGACTGACAAATCAGTTTTACAATTCATTTTAAGAAGAATTGTTTTAATTTCAATACTTGGAATATTTAAAAATAAATGTTTTACATCCTGCAATGTAAATGTGAGTCCAGATTCTCTAGAAACGGTGTACGTGAATATCAAGCAAACTGAAACACTTTCAAACTTGTATACAACAAAGTATGGAATTTGACCGTGGCCGTCGCTAGACCCACGATTTGACCCGCTCAACATGGATCATTGTGTTTGCGAAGCACGTATAGGAGAAAAGCATTGGAAAATGTAGTGACTTTTAATCTTAGAAGGAGAGCCCCGGACTTAAATATTTGGGAGGTTGAAAATTCTTAGTTTTCTGAACAGAGCCCTTAATTTTACCTGATGTTAAAATATGAGCACGCATGCGCACATAATGAGGTAAGATCTCAAGCCCCATAAAATAATAACGATAACAATAATTGTAATAAAAGCAAAAATATTTACTTATTTCTTCAGACATTTGAAAAGCATTAAATAATATTCCGTAACTTTGATAAAGAACAAAGGAAGTGTTCACAAATAATAAAATACATTTGAGAATAAACAATTGCACTTTCAATACTATCACCCTGTTTGCCGAATCGACACACAAAATTTACCGAATAAGGCTATTTTTTGGAGGTCGCAGTGACCTCCCGTGACATCCCATTGGGTGATTCTTAGTAAGATCTATGTGAAGCTCCGCGAACTCCTTAGTTCAAGTAGTGCAAGTGTACTGATATTGTAAACGTAATAGTGAGTATTTTTATTAAAAAGACGGTTTTTTAAGCACTTTTATTATACTAGGCCTGATTGTCACGGAGTAATCTGAGGCTTGATTTTGCTTTTATCTCAGCATCTAGATCACTTAGATTTCGGGATTTCACTAAATGATTTGCTTAATCCTAAGGTACAACTTAACGCTGAAAAATTAAAATTCTAAAATAAAATTATTATTTCGGTTAGGGCAAAACAGCAAATTTCACGTAATTACCCCATTAAATGTTTAAATATAAAATCCATTGTTACAAATTTTGTTGCCTTACAACAGTAATGTTAATAGCAATCATAATGAAGATTTTGAATCAAGGTTTCTCTGAAGCAAGCATGAAATGTATTCAATATCATTGCTTTCTTAGGATTTTTATTCTCATCTATGCCCATAATCGATAACGATAACGGGGCTAAGGAAACAGGCAATATTAAGATCTTTATGGCGAGTAACTTGTATGCTGTGAAACATAAAATAGTTTGGGAAATCTTTTCATACATAAATATTTCTAATAATTTAGCACACAGATATATCATAGAGAGGAACAAGGATAAATTTTTAGGCTCAACTGCTTAAAGTTTCAGACACGTACGTAGGATAAGTTTTCTTTTAGTATGGAGCATTTATAGGAAAATTTAGGGTGACGTTTCTTGATGGTAACATTATTCTACTTCTGAAATACATTTACACTAAAAAGAATAAAATAACAGAATTTTAAAAAAAAATACTAAGCACTTTTCATAATGCACTCAAAAGGATAAAACAACTTTTCTTGGTCAGAAAGTACAGTTTCAGTATTCATGTAGTTTTCAATTATTTCAAGAAAATGACTCCTCAAACGAAGAAAAGCGCGGCTCAAGTAATTTCAAACCAAACTTTCCCGTTTAAACAAATATGCATGCTTCAACACTCAAATTTATGATTGAAAACTAAATAATAAGAAAATCTCTACATGACTTGAGCCGCAGTATTCTTCGTTTGTGGGGTCATTTTCTTGGAATAATTGAAAACTACAGGAATACTGTAACTGTCCTTTCTGACCGAGAAAAGCTATTTTATCCTTTTGAGAGTATTATGAAAAGTGCTTAGTATTTTTTTAAAAATTCTGTTATTCCCAACTCCAGAGCTGGAATACGCTACCTTGTGGTGATTAACAATACTAAAGAAAAAGGTAAAACATTTCATTCCACGTGTTTTCTTTGTGGTAAATTACAGGCTTCAGACAGTTTATGATGTAACGTAATTTCAGAAGAATAGAAAAGAAAGCTTCCCACAAACACGATAAAAAATTACTGTCAGTCACTAAGCGTCAAAGAAAGTTATAAGTTAAGACATGCGTTTGTTTTACCTTTTTCATCCGCCATTAGACAGTGGCTGCAGCGCCCCCTATAGTTTATTAGAGTTGCGAATTTCTTTTCCAATTGTATATTTATTGTTTTTATATTGCAAGAGTAACTCCTCAATAACGTTAAATTTCTTTTTTAGGCATTCTTTCATGAAAAAGTGTAAGTATTTTCACGTTACGTTTCTACTAACTTGATTGTATAGTCTTTGGATGACTTTCTCACTCTTTAGAAAATATTTTTGCTTTAAGTTAGGCTCTACAATTTTAAATTAGGCTGTTAATACAAATCTGAGATATTGATATATGTATAATTGATCTTAGGATCAATTATTACTAATTCTGTAAACAGATATCACGTTGTTTTGATTGTGTTTATACAGTATGCATTCTACATATTTCTTTAGCTACCATTTTTTTTATTTAATTTAATTTTTATTTATTTATTTGAATGTAAAGGTGACTATAACGCACAAAAGTGATTGAAAAAAGGCTAAAGCTGCGTTTTTTAAACTTCAATTTCTAGAATAGCCGCTAGTCTCTAGCTTGATAGATTTGCGCTCGCTTGATAGATAGAGTTTTCAAAGAACGTCTGAGTCATTCAATTTCAAATTTCAAATTAGGCAGGAAAGTGTGAAAAGTGTCATATTACCATCATCGGTTCTCAAAAATAACTGCAGTAATTATAACTAAGGGGAAAAAGAAATATCCCAAAAGGATTTTGCATGAAAAAAAATTTTTCCCCTCCAGTTACAGCTTAATACATTTCTGCATAAAGTTGCTCGTTTCGAAATAAAAAAATCATAAAACACTCAAACACAAATACAAATACAAATGAGTCGACTAGAAATAGGCTCTTGGCCCAGCAGGCTGGCTCTAGTCAATTTATTAGTCCACAATGAAGATCAATGGCCCCTCTTTAAGAGGGGCTATCCACCCCCTTGCTCATTACCATCTCTTCCGGTAAGCTGTTCCAAGTGCATATAACCTTACTAAAGTAGTAGTTTTTCCTTATTTCCAGGTTATTCTGAGATTTGAATAGCTTGAAACAATGACCTCTCGTCCTAATAAAATGCAAAAATTAAATCCATTAACATCATTCATTTTGATAAATTTAAACAACTGAATCGTGTTCCATCTGATCCTCCTTTGCTCCAGGCTATACATATTAAACCTATTAAGTCTGGTATCATAATTTAAATCTGAAAGTCCCCTTACTAGTCCAGTTACCCTTCTTTGAACCCTTTCCAATTCACAAATATCTTTCCACAGATAAGGCGACCAAAACTGCACAGCATACCCCAAATGGGGTCTCACTAAACTCCTATATAAAGGCAGAAGAACCTTCTTAGATTTGTTTGAAATAGATCTATTGATAAACCCAAGCAATCTGTAGGCTTTGTTACTTGCAAGACCGCACTGTTGACTAAACTTGAAGCCCTGATTTATTAAGATACCCAGATCAATAACATTTTCTAGATGACTAATGACTGAACCCTGTAAACGATAACTCGTACGCTTATTTCCATGACCTAAGTGTAGCACTTGACATTTCCCTGCATTAACTGCCATACCCTACTTATCCGCTCACTTAGTAACATAATCTAAATCCCCTTGAAGTTGCTTTACCTGTTCTTAATTTTCTACAATCCCCATAACTTTTACATCATCAGCAAAACAATTCGTGCTTAAAGAAATGTTCTTATTGATGTCATTCATAAAAATAATAAACAAGAAAGGCCCTAAAACTGAACCCTGCGGAACCCCGCTTGAAACATCACTCCATTTAGAGTTATTTTCCCTCACAACTACTCTTTAGTTCCTTCCAGTCAGCCAATTTCTAACCCAAAGTAAAAAATTTTCTCCTATTCCTATCAACTAGTTTTCTGAGAAGAGAAATCATGCGGAACCTTATCAAAAGCTTTTTGAAAATCAATATAAACAACATCCACACACTTTTTGTTATCTAAAGCCAAGGTAACCTTGTCGTAGAAATGCAATAAATTAGTAGCACACGATTTACTTTTCCTGAACCCATACTGCAAACTAGTCAACAGACTATTAGTCTCTAAGAAATTCATAATATTAATTTTGATCAAGGTTTCGAAAATCTTACAAACCACTGAAGTCAGACTTACAGGTCTATAATTCCCAGCATTACTTTAGACCTTTTCTTGAAGAGAGCGGCGCTATATTAGCCAGTTTCCAGTTCTCTGGCACTGTCCCTGAGTTATAAGAAGCATTAAAATATTTAGAATAACATCTACTAATTCCTCTGCACATTCAACTAAATTTTTTGGATGATTATTATCTGGTCTCGGAGCTTTAGTTACTTTAATTTTTTTCAAATGAAATAGAACCTCCTCCCTGGAAAACACAAAATCCTCAAGCTGAATAATAGCTTGTGTCTTGCCAGTGTCAACTGTTGATATACGGTTATCGTTAAACACACTGGGAAAAAAGTTATTAAGAACATTTGTACTTAATAACAAATCAGACTTATAAATACTTTCTATAAGTCCACTAAATTTGAAATGGATTATTTGTAATCAATTACATCTGTCATCAAACAGATGGGTTTCTAATGTTCTCTAACAATTGGTGGATTTTGCTTTTTAAAGATACTACTAAAAATAAAAATAATCATACGAGGTAGGATCAAAAAATTCTGGGACAACGGTCAGCAATGATAACAAAAGCATTTAATTTAAATAAATCTCTTGAAAAGAATCGAACTGCACTTCCTTTGTGCTCGGTTGGATAATTTTGATTTTGATACTTTCTATAAGTTATTTTTATTTTTATTATTTTTTTTTAATATATAGATCTACTCGCATCAACTTTCATTTTAAAGATTCTCCTTTGACAAAAGTTTCACACAAACCCTTGTATGAGGTAAGTTTTAGTCCATTTCTCAATGTTATAAAACAAAACATTTTTTGAGAAAAAAATTTTTTTTCTCCCTTTAAATATTTTTAAACATTGCGAGGAAGTTTCATAAAATTTTTAACTGCAGTAGAGTCAATAATTTTTACTTTAAGGTTAAGAAAATTTATGAAAACTAAAATTTAAATATTTAATAACCCTTAATTTTTATTATTACTAGTGGCACCCGCACGGCTTTGCCCATAGTAGAAAAATTAAAAGGTCTTTTGGTGCGCCTGTATATTTACAAATAATGTATGATAAATTTCCTGCCAATTGGCTTGCCCATGTTACGGTTCCACGTTATGATAACTTGGTAATTTACTCGTCCATCTTATGATAATTTTGCTCGGGGAAATGTTCTTAAAATTGGAATATAAAGAGAACAAAATCGAATTTTTGAAAAATCGCTTCAAGGTGTAAACCCCCATGCTACAAACTAATTCTGTGCCAAATTTCATGAAAATCGGCCGAACGATTTAGGCGCTATGCGCGTCACAGAGATCCTGACAGACAGAGATCTGGACAGAGAGAGATCCAGACAGAGAGACTTTCAGCTTTATTATTAGTAACTAGTGGTACCCGCACGGCTTTGCCCGTAGTAGAAAATTAAAAGGTCTTTTGGTTCGCCTGTATATTTACAAATAATGTATGGTGAATTTATCGCCAGTTGGCTTGTACCCATATTAGGTTCCACGTTATGATAATTTCGTATCTCGCCAATTGGCTTGTGCCCATGTTACGGTTCTACGTTATGATAATTTCGTAATTTACTTGTCCATCTTATGATAGTTTTGTTCTTAACATTGGAAAAGAACCACATCGAATTTTCGAAAAATCGCTTCGAGGTGCACACCCCCATGCTACAAACTAACTTTGTGCAAATTTCATGAAAATCGGCAGAACGGTCTAAGCGCTATGCGCGTCACAGAGATATAGACATCCAGACAGAGAGACTTTCAGCTTTATTATTAGTAAAGAAGATAAAGATAAAGAAGTGTAAATATAATAAATGTTCCAAAAATACTGTATATATTGAGATTACTTGAAAAGCTAGTTAATTTTTGTTGTTTAAATTAATAATGCATGCTTGAAGTTCTAAAAATGTTCTTCTAAATTGTGAAATTTTAGTGATGTGTCACTATTGATTGCATCGTTTTTACGCCACCATGCACCAGTTATGTAAGCTAACTTAGTCAGAGTTTTGGGACAGGAAAAAGCTTAAAATTTAGATTTTAAATCAATAGTTGGTAAGTTTTCCTAAAATTTTGAATTGTGTTAACTTTGTTGCCGGGTTGAGGTATGTTTCCAGCTTTATAAAATGACTAGCGGTACCCGCACGGCTTTGCCCGTAGTATAAAATTAAGAGGTCCTTTGGTTCGCATGTATATTTACAAATAATAGATGATGAATTTCTCGCCAATTTGCTATGCTCATTTGCTCGCCCATGTTCCACGTTATGATAATTTTCTCGTCCACCACGTTATGGTAATTTGCACTCGTCCACGTTATGATAATTTGCTCGGTAAAATTTTCTTAAAATTGTGATAGAAAAAAAAATCGAATTTTTGAAAAATCGCTTCGAGGTGCCCATCTCCATGCTGCGAACTAATTGTGTGTCAAATTTCAGGAGAATCAGCCGAACGGTCTAGGCAATATGCGCGTCACAGACATCCAGACAGAGATCCAGACTTTCAGCTTTATTATTAGTAATAAGGAAGAGAATTCTAACGAATGAAAATAAAGAGAAGTGGAGAAATAATGAGTCTTAACTTCCAACTATTTTATTTTTCAAAACATGCAGAAGTATAATTACGTTTAACTATATTTGCTAAAATCAAAGAGCAATTCAGATCATAAAATTATTTTGCAAATATTTTCAGTTAGAGAGACTATAGAAATTAGTTTCATACCATCGCGTATGGAGAAATACTTTTACAGAGCTCAATTGGGTTGCTTCAATCGTTCAAAAGTACTATTTTTATTCACTGAACTTAATAGAATGAGCAAAAAAGAACATGGAGCGAGAAAAATAGTTTACTTTCAAAACGTTCAATTTTTAATTATATGTTTTAAATGTCCGACTTTTCAAATAAAGCATGGTCTTAATGACGTCACAAGTGATGAACTTTGGCGCGCACTTCACTGGTGCCTGAATGCTTACGCTTGATGTCTACCGCGTTTCCACGATAATCAAGAAGCGATTAAATATTGCGCTCTACCTTGTTATCAACCATATCGCTGCCGGTACATACATGTAAAGAAGTGAATTAAATATTGCACTCTGCGCGAATGGCTTCAGTGAATGGCATTTCATCACTTGTGATGTCATGCGCAGAAGCGTAAAAAATTAAATTAAATCTGCCCGCCGATCAAAATAATTTTTAAAAAATACTAAACTTTTTCAAATTGCTTAAAATATGGTCAACCCCCATGTTTTTAAGCATGCTCTTTCAGAAAAAAATTCTTTTAAAATTTCGGAAATGACCCCATTATTCATCTTTCAGATGCTTCAAAGGAAATAGAAAAATAATACAGTGAAAGAATAGTAAATGCTAAAATTACATCGTATGTTAAAGAAAGATGTTTAATTTTTTTTACCTCATTGATAAAATAGTGTTGAGAAGATAAGGTACATCCAGTGGCGCAACGAGGGGGGGGGGAAATACCCCCCCCCCCCCCGCGAGTCATTGGTTTTAACATAAATGCAAATTGTAATACAGTAGTATATGCATATAAAAGGGCTGTTTTGATCAAAACATCCCCTTCAGAAGGTGTTTTTCGTCAAAAACATTTCCAGAAGGGTTTTTTTTTAATCGAAAAACACCCTTCAGAACGCACTTTTGATTAAAAAAAAAACCTTCAGAATGTATTTTTGATCAAAAAATCCCCTCCGGAAGGCATTTCTGGCTGCTCTAATGGGTACATCATAATCGAAAAAGCACATGATGACAGAACTATCGCTCAGAAATTTCAAAACACTTTTGCATTGAGATTAAAATTTTTAAAAACCCTTTATATAATGGTTTTCCTTCTCTTCCAGTCTGTTGAAATTATCAGCTGCATCGGTGGTTATTTGGGACTGTGGCTGGGATTGTGCATGATCTCTGCTGCCGATCTCTCACTTCTAATTTTCAACAATTTACTGGTATCTTTTTATAAGTGCATCGTCTGCTTGAAGAAAATTTTGCTTCAATATCCAAGGAGTGAAATCTTACCAGAAATGTAATACGGATTTTCAAATATGCTGTGCCAGCTAATTTTGAAGGTTTTGCCTGCTATTAATAGTATATTATTGTTATTATTTTATTATTACTCTGGAAGCGTTGAATATACTTGGAGAATAAAATAAATGTTATTGTTCCTGAATCTTCGTATCATGATGCATCTTAAAGCCTTTATTGTTTGAAAGTAACGTTAAAAAAAACTGTTTGGTTTCTGCAGATGCAACGTTAACCATGTTATGATGACTGTTTCAACTTATGAACGTCTTAGTAATGTAAAACTTTGCGTTACTATTTGAAAATTGTTTACTTATTATATTAATATTAGCAGTACCCGCACAGCGATGCCCGTGCTAAAAACTTAAAAGAAAATCCGTTGAACTAAAGAAAAAAAAAACATCAAAATTACACTTGCAGTAGCATTTAAATGTAAAAAACTCCATAACTCATTGCCAAATTCGCCAAGCGACTTTCTAATAAAAAAGAAAATCAATTAACATACGCACAATGAATTTAAAATAAAGTAATAACAGTAAAATATTCATAAGCAACAAAGGCAACTTCCTCCAAAATGTTTAAAAAGAAAGTAATTGAAAAATTGTCTGGAAAATGGACCCAGTGTTATAGTTGAAAATTGTCTGGAAAGTGGACCTAGTGTTATAGCAATTTCTCGAAAGAGAAGCCTTGAAAATTGGCTCAATTAGAATCGCTTATATCTCCTGTTCTAATTAATTGAGAAAAATGGAACAAACATCAACTTGTTTGGGAAGGAGAATCCTTTCCAACGATATATAATGTTTGGGGGTGGGGGGATTTCTTACCCCCTAATTAGTCGAAATTTAGCTTAATTAGTTAATTAGAAAAAAACTAATTCAAAATTTAGAATTTCGGCTTCGAGGTGCACGGGCCCGGGGTACGTTCGAATTTTTGTGCCAAGTTTCAGGGCTGTAGGTGCTATGGGGTCTTCTGGCCATCGGAAAGAAAGACCCACAAAGAAAGAAAGAAAGAAACACCGTCACTTTTATATATGTATAGATTAACAGCAATTACATTACTTATTGAAAACCAATATATTTCTATCGTACGACTTTCATCCGTGTCAGTACAAGAATATGAAACTTCTATTGATATGACATTTGGTTCATCCTTCCAACGAATATTGAATCTATGTCATCAGATATCTGATGTAATCTAAAATATGCATGTACTCTCCATTTGCTACTATAGTTGGGGCAAACCTAACCTGGCAGCATTGTAATACTGTGGTTAGGATCTGCGTATCCTTCACAATGCTGCCAGGTTATGTTTTCCCTAACTATAGTACATATCAGTGTGGAACAGGGTTCTTCACTTATGTGTCGACAAAACTTAAAATAGCGCAGGCTAATGGGGTTGTTACCTTCAGCAAAAATAGTCCTTTTCGTCACTGAAATTGATAGAATAACAAAACAAAAAAAAACAGGAAAAAGATGGACCCAGAAAATACTTTCATCTTCCCAACAGTTATTTTTTGATTAATTTTTTAAAAATGTCCGATTTTTCAAACAAGGCGTGGTCGTGATGACGTCACAAGTGATGCTCTTAGGCGCATCTTTCTACCGTGTTTCAACGTTATGATAATCAAGAAGCGAATTACAATTGCGCTCTACGCTTGCTATCAACCATATCGTTGCTAATACACGTGAGTAAAGATGCGAACTAAATATTTTGGTTCGTGAATGGCAACACCTAAATGGTATTTCATCATTTGTGATGTCATCGGCAGAAACGTAAACAATGAAAGCGCACAGATTTAAGTATTTTTTTAAAAAATATTAAACTTAAACAAATTATTTAAAAAATGGTCAGATCCTATGTTTTTAAGCATGCTCTTTCAGAAAAAAAAATACTTTTAAAATTTTGGAAACGACCCCATCGATGCGAACCTGACACGAAAATTATATTTTCATCCATAAAGTGCAATAAGTGTATTTGCAATTATAGAATAATAATCACTTATCTTATTAAAATTTTTGCTTGAAATTTTTGTTTGAACGAGTTGTTTCAAGTTGTTATATCAGGAAACTTTGATAAACTTGTTAACTCAAGTTATGTTAGGAAACTTTGTGTACATTTTTGAAGTTACTCTTTGGAGACAATAAATATTGCATGAGATAATTTTGTTTTTATTTTTCATGTAAGTTATTTTTTAAAGGTTGCATTAAAATCTCCCAAACCGAAATTCAAACCCAGTCGAGCAACTCCGTCAGTTTTCTTGACCAAGGATTCTGGAATGCAAGGCCATTGAAATCCGGTTAGGTAAAAATGTTTCGTTCTACAGATTCATTCAGGATATGTTCCTTTTTGTTCCAAATAAAAAGTCTAGAGGATGGATTTGTTACCTTTCCTTCAAAAACTCAAACTTTTGCCCTTAAATAAACTAGGATTTGACCCGTTTGGACTTCTTGAGAGTAAATGATTCAATTGAGGTCATCTGAAAGATTTAGAAAAGTCATAAAATGAGTTTTTCAAAAAATTGGATATGTTACTTTTTGACAAATTACTCTTCTTTACTAATGATAAAGCTGAAAGTCTCTCTGTCTGTCAGGATCTCTGTGACGCGCATAGCGCCTAGACCGTTAGGCCGATTTTCATAAAATTTGGCACAAAGTTAGTTTGTAGCATGGGAGTGTGCACCTCGAAGCGATTTTTCAAAAATTCGATGTGGTTCTTTTTCTATTCCAATTTTAAGAACAAAATTATCATAAGATGGACGAGTAAATTACGAAATTATCATAACGTGAAACCTTAACATGGGCACAAGCCAATTGGCAAGATAAGAAATTATCATAACGTGGAACCGTAATATGGGTACAAGATAATTGGCGAGAAAATTCACCATACATTATTTGTAAATATACATACGAACCAAAATATCTTTTAATTTTTCTATTACGGGCAAAGCTGTGCGGGTACCACTAGTCAATTATAAAGACACTGATCTTTTCGAAGTAATGTTTTAATAAATCAGTAATAAAAAATATGATCATGCATTTAAAAAAAAGCATGCACTCAAAATTTAGTATTTGTCACAATTGTCGCTGGTATGCGATATTTCTCAAGGCCGATAAAACTCAAAAACGATATCTAAATCAATAGTTTCCAACGTGGGGTTAATCGCCCTCAAAGGGCGATTTGGCTCCTCAAAGGGGCAATAGATCCGTGAGGGGGCGAGGAGTATTTAAAAGACAAAGTAATAATAATAAAAGGCCAGCAGATGTTGGAAATTGAAAACGTATATGAAACCGATTGTTCATACAAAATTTCACAAGTCAAACTAGTATGTTGTGGCCATCACGAAACTTTCTTCTATATTTTTCTGATCCCTCCCCATGCTTGACGAGGAAGCAATATTTCCAACAAAACAAAATTACACATGCAAAAACTTGACGACTATCCCAATGTCTGAATTATTGCAAAAGCAAAGCAAAGAGCGAAAATTGAAAGTTATTTTAAAAGCCTTGCTTGAATTAATTACAAATATTTTATTTGTTAACAAACATAAGATGGCAACAGTTAAAAATTTTAAATCATTGAGATAATATTTCCGATCATTTCCATACAATTAAAATCACGAGAAATACGCAGACGACAATCTATTACGATTTATCTTTCTTATTGTTGCATTAATAAAAATATTTTTATTCGCAAAAAAAAAAAATCAACACCTCTTGGAGCGATCGGCGTCAAAATTGAACCAAAGCCTGTTTACATATGGATTCACATATATTCCAAATTTCAACCAGAACGTAGCATTACTTCTTGAGAGAGGGCACTCACAATGGAAAAAAAGAACGGGTGATTGCGCTAACCCCTTTTTAGCTGTTGACACAAAAATAAAATCAGTTCTTATACCCACTAAGGGCTACTTGCCGATAAATTTTTCTTTCATTTCGTTCATTATTTCTTGAGATACAGCAGTCACAATTGACGACAAAAAACGCTCTATAGCTCAACCCCCGTTTGAGTTATTGACACCAAAATTGAATCAGCACCTGTTCCTGTTAATACCAACATATGGACCAAATTTTGTTTGATTCCGCCAGTTACTTCCTGAGGAATAGCAAGCACGCGTAACTCGAAAAACGTCCCATTGCTCCACCCCCCCCCCTTGGAGGAATTCGTGCCAAAAATTAATATGCACAAGTTCACATAGGGGCACATACGTGTATAAATTTCGTTCGATTTCATGCGGTAGTTTTTGTTGTAGAGCGGCCACAAAAAACTGGTCACACACAGACGTGACACACATACATACACACATACATACATACACACACACACACAGACAGACAGACATTTTCCAAAAATGGTCGAAATGGACTCAGCACACCTCAAAACGTTCGAATCCGTCAAAATTCGAAATTCGAAAATTTGCACGAATCCAATACTTTCTTCTATATATTAGATATAAAAGAAAGTAAAAAGAAGCGAATTAAATTTCAGGAGCTTCCTCTTTACACTTCGGGTTGAATGTTAAAGAAGTATTTCATCATTCCTCGCCAAGTTTCCAAGTTTATAAATTTTCTTCTTCTTTTTTTTTTTTCTTCTTTTTTAAATTTTAAGTGTCATTGTTTTAATGCCACAAGATTCCAATTATTTCTCCATTTAAAATTCCAATTTAAAAAGGGAAATAATTTCTTTAAAACTGTTCTGTTTTTAAAAAGTACGTCAATGATCGTAGCTAAGCATTTTTCTTCAAATACCTATCAGTTCTATTATAAAAGAAAGAAGAAAAAAAAGTAAAAAGGGTATAGATTTATTTAAGTACAGAGGTGTGAAAGTTATTAGAATAATTCTAAAAATTTATAGCAAAATCTTGTTATTTTAAAGCAGTAATACTTTATTTTAAAACTATTTATGCATTTAATATTGAGAACGGTATGTTCTAGAAAGTTGAAATTTGGTATGTCGACTCCCAGTGGGGTCTGGTTGTGCATCTCCCCTTTTGGTTGCATTCGGGTGTTTTTAAAGGCGTCTTTCCCCTTTTTTGGGGGAAATCATTGTTAATTTCGATGTAAACTCGAGTGGTGTTATAATTTGGCGGACACTTGGCGATATATCGCCAGTCTTTTGGTCGCCAAGTTTTGTCGCCAACTTGACAACAAATTTGGCGATTATTTTTTTAAATCTGGTTTCAATTTGGCCACTGCTGGTGATATTTAGAGAGTAAACTATTGAATCACATTAAAATTGCCAGTGATGGGGAAATGACATTAAATTGGGGTAAAAGGAAGTCATGTGATGCACACATCAGCTCGTTTTTCTGTTGGTTTTGGTAATAAGAATTACTTTCCGTTCTGTTTTAGCAACAAATTTACTTTCCTACTGCGTTTTTCTACTCTAGAATGGATATATTTTCATTTGAATTTCAAAGAGGTTTTTATTCTACACATAGATGCTTGCAAAATTTTTAGTTTTAAGCGATTTATTGTTCGTATAGTGATTTTCTTGGATGAGACTTTTTATATCTAGATTGAGACTATCTCTAAACTAGCTGATAGCTAGTTTTCTAGGAAAAAAGATCACTTGCTTCACTCATGATCATGCAATAATTCCTTAACAAGAGAAAAAAACACCCGATAATAAACTAATCAAAGCTGCATAAAGAATTGCTTTAAGAATAAAATGATACTGACGCCAAACCCAAGGGAAGCCTATAAAACACTAGCATAGCAAGCTAACATTTTTTAAATTGTATTTTAAATTGAATTGTTAATCAAACACATTCTTTATGCAATGCGAACAATTTCATTACTTTAGATCAAATGTTTTTCTATTTCATAAATGCGAGCATTTAACAAAGTAATGTCCCCAAAACTACTCTAAAGGAGCGAAAAAATGATTGGAATAACAAAACAAACTATCCTCATGAATTATTGCAAGTACATTCAAAATTATTCAAGAAAAACTGAAAGGATCACAATTATTCTAATAATTTTCACACCTCTGTATTTTTCGGTTCAAGATTGGTTGGATGAAATTGCTTCATATTATGTACATTTTACTTATTAATTAAAATTAAGCATTTTATTTTCAATAATATCTACGTTCACTACCCCCTTCTTTTTTTTTTTTTCAATGAAGAAAGGAAGGCAGGGGAGGCAATAGGTGTCAGACAACCTTTAGAAGAGGGCGATGCTTTCGAAAAGGTTGGGAACCACTGGTCTAAATCAAGAATATTTCTTGAAAATATTTAAATCAATTGAGAAAATAAAAGATCTTAGTGATTTTCTTCAGATGAAAATTCGAAAGAATGTTGTTTTGCTGTCTGAGAATAAATTACCTATTTTCGATTATTTATCATTTTTTCACTCCACAGGAAATTCTTCATTTCCTTTACCAAACAAGGAATCCAACGCTCTATATATACTTGATACTATGAAGGACATTCTATAAATACGACTTTTCCAATCTGGGAGAAACAAGGAATAAGGGGGGGGGGGGGGCATGGACATTGCGCATAGTATTTAAAAGGCTTCCAGTCGGAAACAGAGAAAATTAAAACCAGTATGTATATATAAAGAAATTCAACAGCATATCACTCCTCTCATTCTTATACGCTGCTGTAGACTGCAGAGGTAAGTAGGAATTTCCTGTTTTCTGGAGAAGATTTCTTTGAAAGCAACTTGACTCACAACTTGAAGGAACTTTCTTAAAATCGGCATGGTAAGATTAAACTTCACCAATTAAACTGGATGAAAAGATTGGTGAAAGTTATTGACTATATAGGTAATGTTTTCCTTAATATGATAATTGAAATACCGATTAGAGCAGAGCTGCCAGAGCTAAGGTGTTTTCCCAAGATCTCGGGTTTTCAATAGTGATCTTGGGTTCTTGGGATTTCATTCGAAATTTCCGGGTTTTGGGTCTTAATGATGGAAACGATATGTATTTAATAAATATTTTAATGTTTTTGGCAAGAAAAGTGAATGGAGAACGTATCGATATTCGGAGTGAAGATATATTTTTTTAGAATGGATGTTTTTCTTTTACGCACACGGTGTGACTATATAAAAAGATCCCATCGGGAAGAAGAAGAAAAAAAAAAAAAGAAATCCATCCCATTTTGCCCAGGATGCCATTTTCCGGCACTACGCTGAGCAGCAAAATAAATCGTGATACGGTTTAAACACATATATGTTTTTGTATGCTTCGAGTCAAAGAAAGTTTCTAAATTCAAAAATTATCTTACCAGAAATTCAACTTCTTTCACGTTTTGAAAAGTCGTGGGGCAGCGAAACTATATGAATTAATTCTTAAATATTCTGTCTTGTAGAAATTTCTCACGCAAGCACACTTTGACAAACAGAACAGTTGTAAACAAACTATTTAATTTACTTTAACTTCATAGGTTAGATAAAACAACAAAACTGGTTAAAATACAAACAGAGCATGAAAAGTAATTTATCGCTACAACCAGATGAACTCACCACACAAAACATCTGCTGAACAACCGGAGTAAGTAATGACTGCTGATTTATAGAAAACTTAAAAGTCACACTTCAGTTTTAATGAGGGTTTTCCACACTGTATTGTTAATAAAAGCAAATACAGTGAAACTTTTATGAGTGGCTACCTCTATACCGTGACCTCCTAGGTTAACGACCAACTTTCCATTACATCGATTTTTCCCGTATCGAAGTCCCCTCAGAAAGATCTGACAACCCCTTCTTAGTGACCGGATTTTTTTTGAGCAACCACGATTGCTTATTGTTCTCATTTGACCGTTTTTGATGTTCTGTGCCTTTTTCAGCTTGGACCAGAAGCTTCTGCAGCACCACCGTCCTCTGCAGGCGGCGCGGCGCGGCTGCTCCGGTCCTGAGCTATCCGCTTCTCCTGGTGGGAGGCGTCCATGTCTTACACACGCACACTCACACACTTACAAACATACACACACACGCCTACGTGCATACACACAGGTCTACGCACACACACAAGCCTACACACTTACTTACACAACTATGCACACGTAACCGCCCAGGAAGAGAGGCGGGTTTGAGGGGGGTGGGACAGGAGCTGTTTCTAGAAACAATAATTCCAATGAGTAGGATCCTGTCTCAGTTCGTGATTGCGAAAAACATAATTTGAATTGAAAATTTCAGAATTCAAATTATTTTTTTTTTCTTTTCTTCTTTTGTTTTTGTTTATTTTTTTTATCTGAAAATGTTTTTGCTTTTTTCCTCTTTGCATAAAGTGTGACCGCGAAGAGTGGGCCCTTTTTTCAGACTTGTCCATTTTCGTGAAGGAGCGATATGGAGAGGGAAGTTGAAACGGAATTTTCAAGTGCGTCATTGTTTCTGGAGTTTGAATACTTCACTTTAGAATTTAAGAAATTAGCGATAGAGGTAAAACATTTTAATTTTGTGCGGTCAAGGCACATGTCTCATTGGACAGGTCACACCTACGTTAGTAGGTGGGTCTTGGTTTCAATTCTTTCAGCAGCCATTGGTCAGAGATAACAACGCTTACGATAATTAATTTCAGTTGAAAATTAGCCAGAGTAGGGTTGCAATAAAAAATGCAAAGCTTGTCATTTTTACTTTTTCGCCAACTCAATACAGATACTGCTGCAACTGAATTTTTCATAACGCTAAAATGTTGCTCAACTCTGAAATATGGCACGCGTCCTTTCTTCCTTCTCTGCCTATTTTAAGGAATGGACTCGTTTTCCCAAATAACTGACAAGGGTCATTTGTTCGCGGTCGGGCTATAGTAACCAATCGCTTTTTGAGCAATCACGATTGCTTATTGCTTTCATTTGACTGTTTTGATGTGCTATCATTTTATTTTAACACCAGCACCCTCGGCAGCACCACCGTCGACCGGTTGTCGCACCTCACGATGCTGCTCCTCTACCGAAAACCGTCTCCAGGTTGCGTCAACAGCCTACACTTACACGCATACATACACGCACGTACACACACACAAACACATACACACACATGCATACACCCACACACACAAACACATACACACACATACATACATACACCTACACACACAGACACATACACACACATGCATACACCTACACACACATACACAAACACACACTCAAACACAAACGCACACACGCATACATACAGACACATACACACACGCCTACACACATACACATACCCCCTACACACAAACACAGATACACCTCTACACACTAACATAGATACCCCCCACACATACATAAACACAAACGCCTACATACACACACGCACTCGTGATTGCGAAAAACATAATTTGAATTCAAGGTGTCAAAATTCAAATTAATTTTTCTTTTTTTTTTTTTTCGAACAAAATATTTGGAATAGTTAAAGCTTTTCAGGCATTGATACAGAGTCTACAACAGAGGGCGTATAATGACATGTTACGCATATGGGCCCCAAAATGAGAGCTCCCTTCCCGAAAATTTTCCCATAAATAAAATTCAAAAGATCAAATTCAAAAAGCGTGGAAGTCGTTAATGTGACTGTTCTTCCTTAGAATTAAAAAATAAATAGTGTTGTTGGCAAAATCGGGGAAAAAAGGAGAGAAAGAATCATAAATTTTGTCATAGATTAAAAGAAGTTAAAGTAATTTTCTTTCTAAAGCATATAAACGCTCCTATAAGCAAAAATCAGAAGAATAAAAACATTGTTTTTTAGGTACCGTTCACTAATAATAGTAAAATTTTCTTTAACTTGTTCATGCGATACGACGTTGACGCTTCTCAGACTCACCACCCATAGATGTATTGAAACTACTCGTAGATACACAACTCCGTAATAACAACCACTAACCGCCATTGAACGCGTGAGGATTGACCAATCTCAAAAGTAAATGGACAAAAGTTCTTTTCATCATATCAAAAGGCATCCTATGCTCGTCGATTGAAATTTTCAGTTGTTTGTTTTGAAAATTTTACAGCAAGCATTCTGTAATTTGAATTTCACTCAAGATTTTCTTATTTTAACAGTATTTTCAGATGCTTGTCCGTTTACTGGTGGTCTCATTCACCCGTGGAACAGGTTTCTCGTTGTGCATCTAGTTAATACAGTAGAACCTCCATTATCCGAACCTCAAACAATTGAAACTCTCCGTTAACCGAAGTCTGTTTCGCCTTCACTTTTTTTTTCACTTTCTACTATCATTCAAAATTTTCTCTTAACAAACACGCACATTTTTAAAGTTTTTTTCTTTCCCTCACATTCGTTTTCTATGCAAGCCGTCCTTCCAAACTAAGAGTGAGCCATAGCACTAAAACGAAGTTGGCGAAAACTTTTGCCGAATTTTTCAACTGGCGCAGATGAAAATGCTAAAGACGTTGTGTGAAGAGGATTTTCGCCCCTTCTTCTTTTTCATATTTTCCATGTATCAACTTTTGGAGAGGGATAGAATTGAAGAGACCATGTTCACAACACACGACTAATTTATCTTCTTACAGACTGAAATAGGGGTCATGTGAATTTTCTTACACATGATGGGCAGCCAATTCGCCCTTTTTCTCCGAATAGCGGTCGAAATTATGCCATAAAATGCTATCCCGCTATTCGGTCAGGAGATTTTCCAGTCATGCCTTGACAACTGTCTATATCCATATAACCCAGGCGTTCTCATGCAGCTGCGCAGTAGGCAATCGCGGAAAGCCCCATTACGCAATTATGGAGATCCCAAGTTATTAATCTTGGGATCCCTGTCAAGTGTTATGCAATGTAACCACGTGGAGCATATAATTTCTTACATTGTGAAAAATAGTGTTGCTGAATTTTCAAGCCTTTTTAGCACAATGAAAGATTTTGAAAATTATGAGGAAAGAGAAATGACAGATTGGTTGAATTATCTTCCTTCTAGTTGTTCAATGATGAGGAATTAATAGCAGCAGTCCGAAATTCTTCAAAAGAAGAAGATGATGAAGATAAAGATGACAATGATTCTGGAGTAAATAATATCATTAACAATGATGCTTTTGAGTGTTTCTTAATTGCCTTGTTTGGTTGGAACAACAGGAACAGTGATTCCTCTAAACTCATGCTTTTAACAAAACTTCGGGATAGAGCTGCACGGCAAAAGGATGGCCAATTTACCAGGTGAAGCTTCCATTTAAACCATTGTTAGTTTTTGTTTCAAAGAAAAATTTATTTTTAGTTACAATTTTAGTCTATTTAACAAATAAAATAGTCATAATAACAGTTCGAAGACTATACTACATATTAAACTAGATTATTATTGACCAATTCTCGATTATCCGAAAATGTCAATTATCCGAAGTAGGTTCGATCCCAATTACTTCGGATAATCGAGGTTCTACTGTACTACACTTACGCAACCACTTCTCTTAACAACCGATTTTCCTCTGAACGGTGATGCCTGACCGCTCCGAAGAAATTTCCCTGTTTTACCAAAGTGAAAAAGTACGCAGATTTTTCAATAATTCTTTCCGTTGAATGTACAGATAAAGAAGGAACATTTATGGATATATTGAAATATGTGTATGCGCGTTTTGTTTCTGTATGCAGAGTATGATGTCACTTCGTATTATTCCAGAAAATGGTGACGCTATTCTTTTCCTGTGCTTTCATCTTGTTGAACGTGGTTTTCATTGGAAATGTTGAAATGCTTCAAGAGAAGTCAAAAGCGTCTGGAGTTGCGTTTTGGAACCTGCCAAAAGTAAGCAAACTATTTTTCTTCAAAAATAAAAAGGGGAAAAAGTAGCTAAAAAAACACCATTTTGGAAAATACAAATGTCGGTCAAATTTTCCGTTAAAAAGTATCATTAGACACAAATACATCAACGAATGAGGCAGTGAGAAGCTAGGGGATGTAAATGCCAAAATTAAGAATATGGAGACAACTAGTACAAAATTTAGGTGATCCTCTCCTCTGTTTTAGGGCAAGAGATAGTCCTGGTAGTCCTGGTTGGTGCTGCTATACAGCATGATTTAAAAAATCTATCCAATGAAAGACAACACAGGACCGGAACTTTAAACGCATTTTACTCGCAACTTGAAAGTGTCCACTTAGTCACTTTGCTTCTCATTGCCTCAAATGATTATTTGTTTATTTTCATAGTCATGCAACAATATGCTTTTACAGTATGTTGTTTTATCATGAAAATTTCAATTTTTTAAAAAAATTGTTCGAAAGGTGATTTAAAAAGGACGAGTTCTCAGTCAGTCGACTGGTTATATTCATTCATTATGTAAAACGAATGAGCGATTTTCGTAAAATTGTTCGTACTTGATTTTTTTTTTCACAACTTAAATTTAATTTTTAAAAATTTACCACTTTGCTTTCATTTGGAGCCCGTTCACATTGACCAAAAAGTTAGCCCGTTGCGGGTACTTTAAAACTGTGGTAAAAAATTTCCCTAAACAAAGAAAAACAAGCGGATCATTCCAGGTAGAATTTTGGACTAGCAACGTACTTTTGGTGTGATTTGAGGTTTCGCGATCCTTCATTTTATGCTCCTAACTCTCAAACAGAAGTATGCCGTTTTCATTGTGAATATGTGGCTATTAAGATTAGATTTCGTTATGTAACCATTATTAATTGGTTTTAAATAAATCACTTACAAATATTCTGAAATGAACTTAGTTTTCGTAGAATGAGAAAAATAGGCTTTCTTTCTCATATATTCAAGGTCATTTCGTGAAAAATTATTACGTGTTTGAGGAAAATACATGTCATATTTAAAATTATCGCACCAATTCATATAAAAATCAGTCATTGCAGTGCAAACACGTTTTCATCACTCCATTTTTTTTTCAGGAGATTTTATCAGGAGAGTCAGAGTTTGTTAAGAAGGGTTTTGTTAACCTATTCAATTAGAATTTTAATCTCCTTCCAATGCTACTGTTGAACATACAGCGCACAAAATTACGTCGGGGCGCAAAAAAAAAAAAAAAAAAAATCCCCATGCCAGTGCTCAAATCTGCCCCCACCCCGCCCCTCGTTCCAAGAGAGCTACTGGGGAAATCAGAATCAAAAACAATTTCATTGTTTTAAGTTTAAAATGTATTTTATTAATTTTATCCTCAATTGGTGTAAATGCCCTAACAACCAGCTAGAATTCAGCATTTAGTTCGAAAATTAATAGATTTAGGTTTTAGAAACTATATTCTAAGATTTTCTTCGGCATAATTCTCCTTTTAATAGAAAATTCGGTTATATCTCGATCGGTAAACATTGTTCTAGAGGGTTTCTAAAGATCGATAGTCAGTATCATCAATCAGAAAAACTTGGGAACGTTCGTGAATGTTGTCAGAATATGATCGATCTGACCGTCTCGGTGATAGTTTACACTTTTAACCACACTTCATATCAATATTATGACCTTATAATTATTATCAAGGAGACGAGCATTGTTTATAAAGAGCAGAAAGACTAATGTAAATCAAACGTTCCAGACACAGGAAAACACGGAAAAAAATGTCATTGATGAAAATATAATAATGATACTTTTCTATTGAAGCCCATATCATGTACTTTCGGCACAATACATTAAATTTAAGTAAATATTTAATTCCCAAACTACAGCATTAAATATTTTAAACTAAAGCTCCTCAAGGGTTTTTTTTTTATCATGAGCATCACTTCTCATCCCCCCCCCCTTTTTCTTTTAAATTTATAAGATGAAAGAAATAATACTGTATAAAAAACACGAGAGTATCAACTACACAATAATAACAACAACAGCAAATATGAAATGCACGGATTGACTTTGATTAATTGCATTCTTTGTTTGGTTTTTTACTTGGACTGAAATTGCAGGAGTAGTATACTGAGTTACGAAAAAGTGTCTGTTACGAAAGTAACGTCTGCTACGTCTGTGTTCGCTTCCAATATCAATTCAGAAATTCATCAACGAAGTATTGCAGTACTTTAATTTCAATGTAAAATCACGCAATGTTATAGTCGCACAGTTGAATTCTGGAAATATCAGCTTTTATACTTCGGCGTAATTAACCGCATATCCCTTACAAATTTTGGCGTACTCCAAGAGGTACGCGTACCACCGTATGAAAACCATTGTTTCAGTTTCTTTGAAGTCAAATGTTCTAAATGATATGAGAAAGATAGTGAGAGAGAAGCGATGCAAAGTAAACTCACTTGATTCAACCTTTTAAAACTACCTTAAAAGACTAATGCTTCAAGTTTTGATTAAATTACTCAATTTCAATTTACAGGTGGCCTCAATTTCATCAAGAGTTGAGGCCTTACCTCAATTTAATCAAAACTGCTTCAATTTAATCAAAAGTTGAGGCATTACAGTCATTTTGGGGAACAATTTCAACCAATTGATTAAACAACATCACTTCAGTCTTGGACGATGCATTAAATAACCATACAGAAGCTACTGATTTCTTTTCCTTAGGGAAACCCTCTGATGATAGAACTTCATCGTGACCCGGGAACTTTATTGGGAAAAGGCATAAATGTAGACATCTCAAGGATAAAGCAAGGCGACTTTTCCAGCCTTCCAAAGAGTATTGCAGACATGTTAACGCCCCGCAGAGAAAGATCTGCTATGGATTCGAATGGTTGCACTATTTCAGTTCAAACGGTAAGTGTCTCAACCTTGCACTCATATTTTGAGTTTTCTTATTTAATCTTTATCTACCCGTTCATATAGGAAATATGATCACCAAGGCGCCAATCATAAGCTAAATGAGTTCTCTGTACATCAGTAATGTTACTTTGAAGGAACATATTTTAGGGAAAAATTAAAATAATATATATGAAATTATCAAAAACTTACAATCTTTTTAAATACAACAGTGATGGATTTTTCCTCCGAGTAAGCAATCATGGTGCTGGTCTGAAATCGGCGGTCACCGAAAAAAAACTGATCCTCCTACAGAAAATCTTTTTTCATCAGCTGTCCCACCTTCCAAAACAGAGAATATTTAAATTAAAACCAAAAAAAAAAAAATCGAAAAATTGATTAGTGGATGGTTACTTTAACTCCTAAACTTATAAATAAACTAGACTCTAGTACCTGTGTGACTGGTTTTGAAAGTTTTTTTTTTTTTTTTTTTTTTTTTTTTTTTGAGAGAGAGAGAGAGAGAGAGAAAAAAAAAAAAGCTCATTGAAAAGAGAAAATTCGTGTATTGTAGGGTTAATTCCGCTATAAATGTAATGCGAGATAATACATAGCTCTAAAAACACTTCCCTTTTCGACAAGCTCCCCATAAATAAGTGTTCTTTCTGTTGCAAAAGTGTGGTATTACACACAACCTCCTCCTCAAACGCCATGAAAATTATTATGTTTAGAAAAGATCCAAAACCTTTCATCTTAGCATTTTCTTGGGGGGAGGGAGAGAGGTTGTATTGTTACTACTCAGTGCTTTTAAAAGGGAAAACAACAAAATGCATACACAAACGCATATTTAGTGTTTACTAAATGGGGTCGTTTCCGAAATTTTATAAGTATTTTTTTTCTGAAAGAGCATGCTTGAAAACATAGGAGTTGACCATTTTTAAAATACTTTAACAATGTTTACTATTTTTAAAAATTAATTTAAATCGGTGCACAGATTCAATTTTATTTTTTACGCTTCTGCGCATGACATCACAAATGATGAACTGCCATTCACTGTTGCCATTAGCGCAGAGTGCAATAATTTAATTCATTTCTTTACTCATATGTAGTGGCAACGATATGGTTGATAGCAAACGTAGAACGCAATATTTAATTCACTTCTGCATTATTATAACTAGGAAACGCGGTAAACAGAAAAGCGTAAACATTCAGCGCGCCAGTGGAATGCGCCAAACTACATCATTTGTGACGTCATAAAGGTCACACCTTGTTAAAAAAATCAGACATTTTAAAAATTCTAAAAAATTAATTAAAAAATAAGTGTTGGGAAAATTAATGTATTTTCTAAGTCCATATTTTTTTCCCCCGCTCATTCTATCAACTTCAGTGACTAAAAGTAGTACTTTTGACTGAAGGAAACAACCCCATTGGGCAGGGGAGGGGTTGAATTCACCTCCTTGTTTGCTTAAATGACGGGCCTCCCCGCCCCTCTTCCATACTGAACTGGATACGCCTCTACTTTGCATAATAAGAGAGAAACACTTCTCTTTTGCCAGAAATAAACTCAGTTAGTTAAAATTCTCAAATAACACGCTTCAGGAAATCCAAATATTTTTTTCTAAACGAATTTCGCACCCACTACCACTTAATTTCAAAATTTTAATTATAATAAATCTGTTCAACTTTTTATATTCATCAATTCAATGACACCCTAATCTGTTACAGATTAAACTTCTGCATTGATGGTTTATTAGAAACTAGAAAGTCGCCCATCAAGGTATGACGGGTGAAAATTGCTTCTACTCTTCTACATTTGAACGAAGCAATCACCAGTTTGGTGATTATTTTGATAGTTGAAATTTTAACCCTAACACCAGTGGATTAACCGTAAACTCCAGTAGATAACGTTTATTGTTTTCATTTCTTCATTCCCCTGAAATGACACAGTAAAACAGTTAAGCTACCGGATTGAGTTCAGCCTTATCACAATAAAGCCTTTCCCTGTATGTTAAACATTACTAAAACATATTATCAAATTATCGAGCCGTGGCGCGAGTTTCATTGCTGAAACACGCGGGTTACTCGTTCATAGGCTATTATTTATATGAGGATTAGTTCTGAAATAGTAATATGTCTCCACTATTCAACACTTATTGTCATTTGTTCTTTTGTTTCATATTTTACTAATAAGCACTGACGCAAAGTTTTAACTAACAATGTGTTTTTTATGGGTTCTCTAACTAATCAATTCTTTTTTGACACAGATCAAAACAATTCCTGGTGTCTGCACAAGGTTAAAGGGAAAGAAACCTGCTTGTGTGAACAACGAATACGTAGATATCGATAGTAGGGACTGTCGATAAGGTATCTACTTCTCGTCTTTCTCTCGGTTCAACAATAAGGAATGATCTTGGAATTCTCTTCGGACAAAAGCTTTTCATTATGCGTAGTGTTCAATGTCTAGTTTTGAACCCTTTCATCTGCTGTGCAATGTGATGGATTGAATTGTGTAACTGTAAACGATACAAGTTTTGTGATTTTTATACACTCCGGCACTAGTTCGTTAGATTCGATTGTTGTGCAGTGAATCATTGTTTGTTATGTAATTGTGTAATGTGAAACATTATACTCGATAGCATGTTTGTTAAGTGTTCTTAAGCAAAGATTTTAGATGATTAAACGTAATGGCATTTCAAAATCTTGAAATCTTTTAGTTAAAATTCATACATGAAACATAGACATAATCATTGTAAACTATTTTTCACTCTTCCTTGCACATTCATAATATTGAGTTATAGTTACTAATTCTTATTTTGTCCCATAGACTCCGATAATTAACTCTAATCGTGAGACATAAATATGAAAAAAAAAAATAATGTTATGGGAGTGAAATATAAGCGTCTTTAGAAAACTTTTTATAACATACTTGTACGTTGCGCCAGAGGAAAAATTTCCACGTACACAAAAACTAATTTATATGTGTAAAAACAAGCCACACAACATCATTGAGTTTTCCAGCCAAACTGCCATTTTTATCATCCTTCCATGGAACAAGACAAAAAACTGCGCCCTCTTTAAATTAAAGTAGAAGTTAAGAATTAAAGTAGAAGTTATTGAAATAGAAATATAATCAAACAATACTATTCACCCAATTTCTTCCTTTTAGTCTAACGAATTTACTAAACTCACGTTATAAGTGAATAATATTATATTTGAATAAATTACTATTAATGCACTTAAAATACGTACACTTAATGCAAATAGTACTTATTTTCTTTTAAAAGAACACAATGACGGCACACGCAAACAAACACGAATTCATTCCTACTCCAACGTTTCTAATCTCAGATTGACACCAGTGCCTCTTCACATCCGTAGAGCTGCTTCATACAGAGAGATAGAACATTCGTACTTTGCTCTTGTACACAACAAGGCGTGTCCAACATTTGCGAAATTTTATTGAATGAATTTTTTACTTTGATATATGGAATATGTTACCCCAAAGCTTTGAAAAATTAATTTCTATATCAGAAACGCATAGAGAGCGATCAGAAGTGAGCAGTTCTGGACACAAGATAGTCGTCAATTCTCAATCTGTCTCTATAACTAAATTTCTTCTACTCACCAACTAATCCCTTATACAAGAAATAGGATAACTTCGGCCAACTTGTGTCCTCTCAACGCATTTTTGTTCTAGCAGTTCATTTTACAAAATTTGGGGCTTATGTTTCACAGTAGAACTTGAAATTCTCGAAGCATAAGGGAGCTTTCCCACTTACCGATACGGCAACGATAAATCGTGCACGATTGTCGTTATCCGATATCGGCGCAGGCAAAATGCACTAACATATGCTACGCGCTTTTCCGCCTACCGATTCGGTGCCGATTGTGTCGTCTCCGTTAAGCCGACATCGTTTGTCGGACAATTTGTGCCGGAACGCACCCGTCGTTCCTTTTGCATCGGCCCGGTAACCACTTGTCCGTTCACTTTTTTTTTTTTTTTGAAGGGGAGTTGGCGCGCAAGTTTGATGTCTGTGTCCTGTGTGAATTCATAAAACGTCTTTGCCTATGGAACAAGCATTATGTATTTTTAAAAAAAAAACTACAGGGAAAATCCGTGGGAAGAATTGTTTGGATTTCTGGATGACGAATTCCCCATACTTTTTAATGCATATATTGGAGCGTACCATATTAACTTTGGAAAAAAAGAAAAAAATATATTAATAAAAACAAAGACTAGATTTTAATGTGTGTGGTAAGAACAGTACTTTTGAAACTATTCATTCAAAATTTTCATTTTCCTGGTCTGTTGCATTCCAGGGAAAAAATGCTACCTTAAAATGCTGTAAAAGCACTTATTTTTTCGATCCCGTCCTAATAGCGATAATTGAAGCCTTGCAATTTTTTTTCAATTTTATTTATCTAGTAAGAGTTTATACTGTTCATAGAAAATTCGCGAAACTTTAAGTTTGCAAAATCACGAATATTTTCCTTCTCGCAAAATATATGACTGACTATTTATGACTATATTATTTTTCGTTAGTTTAATTTTATTTTAGTTTTTTGAACTTAACTTTTGTAATGCTCATTTCTAAATGTATACCCTGAAAGCAAAAGAGAGAAAGGAAACATTACTTACTAAAATCTATCCCCTAAAAAATTTAACAATATATCCCCTTCAAAAGTTTTTCTTCTTGCACCACTAGTCCTCAGTAACAGTTTTCATCATAGTCAGGAGGCTCTATTTACTGTTATGTATTTTGTGAAACTAAATGTTCTTTAAATAGAATATTTAGTTTCCTCTCAGATGACAGACTTCTGATAGCAGTTACCAATTCTCAATCGTCTCTAATCCGGAGCCTCCCCCCCCCCCGACTCTTATTTTTGCAAAAACTTGCTCAAATTTTCGTTTGAAGACGTTTGTTTCGTTTCATTTTCTGGAGACCGTGTGCGGTTTATAGGACCTCAAAGTCCCCCCCCCCCCCCCCCACGATCCTCATATCCTTACTAAAACTGATTTTTTTTTTTAATTTGAAATTCGAAAAACTTTCAGGAGAAGATCTGCCGGTCTCTGGAACTCTGTTCTACTTTTTTCTGACATCACTCCCAAAAGACAGTCTAAAATTACTTTCTTAGAATTTGAAAACTTTTTGTGCATTCTTTTCCGTCAAAGTGATAAATTGCGCATAAAGAATCTCAGAGCAAAACTTAGGGCAGTAGCCAGGGGAAGCACCGTCTGCCCGGTGACTTTTTTTTCTTTTTT
Organism: Uloborus diversus; assembly: GCF_026930045.1. NCBI lineage: Eukaryota > Metazoa > Arthropoda > Arachnida > Araneae > Uloboridae > Uloborus > Uloborus diversus. The sequence goes on from NC_072736.1 coordinate 129,927,271, forward strand.
TTTTTTTTTTGCCTCCTCTAAGCAAATATTTAAAAGGGGGGGAATACACCTTCGCTATATTAAATTGCGTGAGATTTTTAAAATTTATTTATTTTTAGCCTCTGGAAAAAATGAATGAACAAAACTATTCTGATTATGTTTTCGAACTAACAAATCGGTCCCGAAATGTGTATTAAATCGCCTTCAATAAACCTGGCTTTAAAATATCATGCACCCAGTGTCGTCTCTTTATTAGTTTTCTTTTCCTGCGGAGGTAAGCATAGTAAAAGTTAAATTGCGCAGCCATTATGGTACACGTGCGAGCTCTCCGCTGTCTCGAAATGAAGTGCGCCGGGAAATAACATGTTTGGAGAAATGACATCGGTGTAGTGGAAAAACAATGCAATAGACGACACGATAACGTACTTGTCGTTGCATTATTTACCGACCGATTCAGTCGTTATCGTGTCGTTAAGTGGGAAAGCGCCCTATCACAGCACGAACTCACATCAGTTGGGCAGAACATGGCACCGTGTCGTGTCCGTTTTAAGTGTTGTGCCAGTTTTAAGTGTTGTGCCAATGTCTGTTCTCTCCGTATGAAAGTTTATGCATTAAGACAGGGGCTCTCAAACTTTTTCAATTCGCGGCACCCTTTGAAGGATATGAATTTTCTCGCAGCACGCTATTCTATCTGTTTACTTACACATGATTGATGTCATGGACACCACGCGGAACCCTTCGCCTCCTCTTAGGGCACCCCAGGGTGCCGCGGCACCCAGTCTGAGAACCTCTGTACTAAGACATTATCACGCTCTCTTAGTATCCTCGCAAACCAACATCCTCTTAATAAAGTACTCATCCGTACCAAAGGTATTCAAAATATGATTACAGGCAAGTTTTAGGGCTATAAAGGAGTTGACGTCTTTGTTAAAAAAATAAATAATAAATAATTAAAACAGGGCAGCCATAACAGAAAGTTAAGATAAATGAATCATCGGGTATTGACACAATTTTTACTGAAAGCAATAAAACTTACAAGAATGGATGACGCACGGAAAATTTGCATATACTACTCATCAAATTTTAAGGCATTTATGCATGAAAAAAATATTAAAAATACTTTAAGATAAATCACCAATAAAACTAATAATTAACGTAAGTAAAGTACAAATTTTGAAGAAAGTACTACAAATAGCTATTTCCATGCTTCAGTGACGCACCTTAGAATATAAACACCCATTTATATCCCCATGAGGTTGATGTAGGTGATAATCGGAATATACACAATCAAATTAGAAGCTTAAGAAACAGCAGTACTCAATCTATGACCCATAGCTCACATACGACCAGCTGAATCCCTTAAATTTAATCTACAACCATTTGAAAAGAAAACAACGTGCAAACAACCGAATTTATGTAAAATATCCACGAATGTGTGCGTTACGTGAAAATTTACTTTACCAAAAACTAGGAATTGATTCTAGAGTATAGCAAGCGTGCGGCAGACGGAAATATATAAACTGTTCAATTAGAAAGGAAGGTGCGATTAATAACTAAATGTTTTTAGTAACTTTCTATGTGTCAAATAAAACTAGCTAAAACCAATTAGTTCGCATATGTAGACTTTCTGAAGAGGCAAAGGTAAGGTCAGTAAACTTTAAGAACAACTTCTTTTAGTGTCATTTTCAAACCATGTTGCAGTCTTTTCTCACCAATTGTTCAGTTACAAAATACACCGCAAATTTGACAATAAGAGCATATTTCTCTTCCCCCTTCTTAGTATGTACAATTTGAGGAACCATGTGTCGTCGCTTCTGTCTGTTTCCTTTTGCGATAACTTTTAAGAGTATTGTAGGACCAGAAAATAAAAATTAACTCGCTCCAAACATCTTCGCAAAAGATATCTTTTAGTGCCCCTCCTATTTCGGTTAGTTTAAAACTTTGAATCAATTCAGAAGGGAAAAAAAACATTTACAACTTTTCATCTGCGAAAATAATGTTGACCTTGAACTTGTGAGGCAAATTTGTACATGACATAAATGATAGATTATGCATCTCAAAATAAAGTTGCAGTAATTATTCTGCTCTTTTTGCTTTCTATTTCGTTAACTTCCGTTAATTATACGCTCAAGACTCCTAGTTCTTTTTCCAGCAGGATGCCTGATGGGCGTTATCTAGTATAGTAAACTAAACGTTTAAAACCATTTTCTCTTCACGATTGAACTGACGTAGACTAGACAAGTGGGTGGCAATTAGACGTCGTTCTTTTTGTTTCTGAAGATCAGTCTGAGTCTACGTTCGAGCGGTAAGTACAAATTATTTTCATGCTTCAGAACATCAGAAAACTTTTAGAATAGGGTAGACCGGAGCACATTTAGGCGGATTTTTTTTTTCAATGAATTTTCTAATTTTTACGTTTTAACTTAGGAAATTTGGACACTGCGGTTTTATGAAGCAGTTAATGGAGTCAAAATTGGTACATTCAGTTGTTGCTCAGTTTGTGTTTTAAACGGTTTTAAAAAAAATATTTTCGAGTCCAAGTTGGTTGCGTAAACTTTCCACGGACACGGGGCACGTTTACGCATATTTATTTTGACACCTAACGTGGTTCTGTTAGTGTTTTGAACATAATGTTCATACCATCGTTAAAATGAAGCAAATTTATGACACACTGAATAGTGTTAAAAGTAAAAGCTGAACGGGCATGAAGACTACATGATTGTAAGCTATAAGATATGAGTTTGTAACTCAAAAAATTAAATGGTGATTTTCAAAACTAAATAGCCTGAAAATACTTAACAGTTTTGAGACAGTTCGCAGCAAAGAAAGCTTTAGGGCTCGTTTAGAAGTAAGACACAGTAAGAACGTGCGTATAAAGGTGCTCCGACGTCAAAGCGTAACTTGCGTACGACGTAAACTTGCCCCGTCGCCAAGTTTGAATTTATTTTTCACGTGCAAAAAATTTTAATAATATTTCAGTTCATACAAATGCAATGCTCTAAAAAGGACAAACTTCTGATGATTTTTATATGTTTGTTCTTTCTTCACGAAGAATTATTTCTTCGCAATAAGCTTCAAAACGTTCAACGCAAAATTTACTCAACTTGGTAGAAAACAGATTCTTCTTTCTGCATGCTGGACCGAAGCTCGACTGTTGCTCAAAAACTTGTGAGAATATGTGCTAGGGAGCAGCATCAATCTGTTATGACTATTGGCTCTTCAGTTATAATTCGTTTTGAAAAATGGCACTGTTTAAACGTGCCCCATGCGTAAATGTGCCCCGGTCTACCCTCCATTAGTAAGTTTTAATTCCTTTGAGCATTTTTTTTTAAAAACATGCTAAATATTCCTTCAAAGTCCTTTTATGACCAAAGGATATAAATGTCTTCTTTGCTCAAAATTTATTTTATAAATTATGGAATGCAAACAATTTACAAATTACATTTTTTCATGTTTCTGGCGCATCAGAATCTGAATGCTGGTAAAAAGAATAAGTTATTGCATAAAAAAACACTTTAGAATTTTATTTTGAAAATGTTTTCAACAGATCTTCACGTCTGATTTCAAACTGTGATGCTTATATCAAGATTACTTTTTAATAAATTGAAGATTATATCAGGTGATGACATAAATTATCCAAATATTTCTGAATTGTGAACCAAACAAAACATTTACAAACAAAAGAAAATGACTTTGAGCAATATTTTGACCAATGAACAAAACATTTGCACAAAATATACGGAACCAGTTTTCATAAAACTTGACACACACAATATTTACGTCACCACCAGTGGAGCACACAATGTGAGGGTCCAGAGGGTCCGAACCCTTCTCGTCGCCCTTGAGTTTTTTTTTTTTTTTTTGATTGACTAATATCTATTGACTTTTTTGATTGATAATCCTATGTATGTAGTACGTAAAATAAGTCCAAGCGAAGGAAACAATAATTTCAGATTTAAAAAAATGAACAAATAATATTTCTTTTCTCTTTCTTCCCCTGCAAAATCGAACTGTATGTGAGCACAAGTTGTTCTATAACGATGATTAGTAAATGGTATTTTAATTAAGTATTTATCGTTCATAAATTAATTAACTAATGCTAAGTAACATTTCAATATTTTTCAAAAATGTTTTTTGTTCCCCACATAAAATCAAAAGGATATGTTTGAATGCATGTAGGAGTTTGATGGAGAATGGTGGATCTTTGATCCTAACCCCCCCCCCCCCCCCCCCCACTCCCTTTGAAAATTTCAATGTGCGACAATGGTTACCACTCAATAGCATTATGAATAAAAAATTCCAATACCCTACAGCAAAAATGTGGTGATTAAAGAGTTTATCTACCATTTGTAGCGTTCTAATTTAAACAAGTAGCCGTATCAAGGAAATAAAGCCCATCCTCTTTTCTAATAATGATAGCAAAAGTACGTGGATGTCTGTCCTTCTATATTTTATGTAAACGAGCATAATGGCACGCGTGAGGAACTTGGCACGTAAGAAAAGTTCATGATGCGCCAAAATTTAAAGCAGCAATGAAAAAAACATACGAATAAAACTGGGAACACATATGTGAATGTATGTGCGTCATTTTCACAAATCAACGTGTCACGTAGAGTCTTAGCCACATTTGGCAAGGAGGTTTTTGGTACTCAAAAATTAATGCAATATGGTTTTTCATGTTTTATTATTATATATTGGTCATATTTCATATTGGTTTTTTCATATTGGTCATATTTATTTAAAAACATTGTTAGAAAAGTTATTAACATACGAAAAATTAATCATTTTCACGTGACATAATAATTATGTTACCCTCACCTGGCGAAATTAAAAGCTCTAATTTAGCATTTGCTAAAAGAAGAATGTCCTTGACCGCAAATAGCCAGCGTAATACAGAATAAAGTGAAAAACAAGCTAATGGGTTCGAGTAAAATTCAAATAATACTGCAATCAATTCTCTTTGCACTGCTACAAAGCGTGCTTGTGCCAGTCGTTTTAGTATTTCCTCTGTTAAGTATATATTTTTAAATTTTAACATTACCTAAATGTACGTTAGTACAATGCAATGTTTATTCTGTGAAGACTTCTCGAATTACGTTTAAGTTCTGGTAAAGAGAACGCGTGATGTTGTTTTTATAGGTTATGTATGACTTAGTCACTTCTCTGCCGTTACTCCTCTGGCAGTTTGAAAGCCAAAAGTGTAGCCCCCTAAAGGCATATTTAGCCCTGGTTCCAATAACACTCAAAAAAGTTCAAACATCATCTGACCTTCACCTTTGCAAATAAAAAAATATCGACAACTAGTGAAATAATGAATGTTAAACTAAACAGAAAATTTTTCCTTGGGAACGCGAAAAGTTTATTTACCATATATTCACCCATATACAGCCACATATACATATTACCCACAACCGCTGTGTACCCACCACAGATTTTGGATGCTTTCTTGTTCCACATTTTCTCGACCCACTGCGCATCGTGCATGCCTGACTAATACAGAAGGGCATGTTACTTTGTTTCTAATTTATTTCCCCTTTGAAATACCTTTAACCTTTTCAGGGTTAAAATGGCTAAGTTATCCTTTATTTTCTTCGTTTTGCTGCCTGTGTTATTTCTCACCTGCAGAGCTGAAGAATCAGAAGTAAGAATGGAAAATCTCCAAGCTGGATTCTGGAATCTGCCTCAAGTGAGTCTGAAAACATTTACTATGTAAACAATTCCTTTCTAATTTTAATTCAATCAAGGAAGTACAGGAATTACTGAATTTTAAATTGATTGCCATAGGGATCTAGGAAATGTTGCTGTATTTTAACAGTAATGAGGTTGTAGGAAAGGAAAAGTACAGATTAGCATAAATAATTCATAGACTAACTCAGTGGTCATCAAGCTTTGATCGGCGTATTTCTGAGGTTCTCCGAGTCTGTATGAAAATTAGAAAAAAAAACTGTTTCATAACTCATTCACAAGTAGTCGATTAGCGTTATTAACTATAGTCAACTCTCGATAACTCGAAGTCCCAAAGGAACGGCTAAAACGTTCGAGTTATTGGTAGTTCGAATTATGGGAAGTTTCCACAGCAGTCTCAAGAGTTTGGGACCCGATGAAGACTTTGAGATAGAGGAATACTCGAATTATAAACTTCGAGTTATTGAGATTCGACAGTATTTTAGTTATGCAGGGGTTCTCAAAGTTGTAGCTGCAAACTTTTCGGGGAGACCATCTTGCTCTGATAAATTGACTTCCACGCCGTTGAGACTTAAGCGATTCCATTCGGTAAAATAGGAAAGAGGAGTTGTTGTCCTGGCACCAATCTAAGAATTTCTCATTTATTAGCCCAAGGGAAAATGCTCTCGTCCAAGGCTAAAGATCTTGTTACCAGGGTCTGACTATAGATTAAATCTAAAAAGCAGTGATTCCCCACCTTTTTTACGTCGCAAAACATTTTTTTTTTCAGTTAAACAAACCGCAACCCCATGTGTGTACAGAAAGGGGTGTCAAATTAATTCAGAAATACAATAATGTTCTCACAAAAGATGAAAGTGACCGTAAGAAATATCCTACTGTTACTAAATCCTCACTGAAAAAAAATGTTAAACGTTCATTTTCTCCCACTGTGATTTTATTCTATAAATATTTTTTTGTCATTATAAAATATATTTATTCTTTAGACGCTATTGCTTTGTCTATAAAAAATTAAAAATTTTACAAAAATCACAAGATTTCTAGGACTGATCGAACTTCAAGGCATTTGAGGCACCTCTAGAAATGGTTCAAATGAAAAGAAAATTTGCACAGCCTGTTTTTTTTTTTTTTTTTTTCATTGGAACATAAGATAATGAGCGCAATGAAATTTTAAATTTTGAAAACTGCATTATAGCTAAGGACCACCCTAGAACCCCTATAACTGGAGAGGTCGACGCATCCGCCATGTTGGCGCAAACGGGAACAAGCGTACTTATCGCACAACAAGGAAATACAGAAACAAAGACATTCCGTAGAACACTGCAACATGTTAGCAAAGGTTACAGAGCATTTATAACGTAATGATAGTAAAATCATGAGAAATAAATCGATACTTTCCACAAACAAGCGAGCTCCATTTCCGGGCTGCCAGTCACTTCGTCGGCTATTAATCATACATTCCTTTCTTCTGGAGCTGTTTGCACAATTAACAGCCGAACAGCCGCCCATTTGACTCAATTTAACATATGCCAAAGTAATATAAACATCAGCAGTAATGCTATCGCTGCGAAGCAATGGATCAAGTTTGGTCTGAAACAGCGGATGCGTCGGCTCCTCCACTATAGGGGGCCTTAGGCCATCCTACTGTATAACCAATTCAAATAGGAAAAAAAATCAACTTGGGTTCTAATAAATTATTCTCTGTTTCTTTTGGAGCAGCAGAACCCATTTCGAGAAGACCTTGAACGTAATCCAGGGACATTGTTGGGACAGTTCACAAATAATGCGGATATACAACGAATGAGGCAAGGATATTTACGAGACGGTGTGAGACCCACAGCAGAAAGCTTGGAAGCGAGAAGCAAACGGGCTGCCAAGCAAGGGACCAATTGATTCATATTCATTCGAAAGGTAAGTCAACGAATTCAACCTACCGTCAAAATATTTTTCTTCCGCCATTCATTCGCTTGAATTTCATGCATTTGAAGTTTTACAAAAGCAAATGTATTGGCTTCTTTAATAATAGAGGGAAAAGTAAGAATGATCTTAGATGCACAGATTGGGCCTGGGGTGCACCCCCTAATATCAAGGATGCAACCGCCTAAATATGGCGAAAACACCCCCCCCCCCCAAAGCAAGAGCCTTTTTCCCTCCAAATGAGAAAAACACCGCTCAAAACAGCCAATGTCATTAGCGCAGTTTGCGCCGTGACCCCCACCCCCACCCCTCTAGGTGGGCCCTCCTTGTATGGGGCCCTCTTTTTAATATTTAAAGTATTTAGTTTCGACCAAATGCAGAATAACCTCGTTTATTCGAACTAGCTGAGAACAACGGAATTCCGGGTGAAGGAAAATCCGGGTAGTGAGCAAAACATTCTTAAATGAACAGACTTACCATTCATTACAAACAAAACTACGAAGTACCGTTTCTCGCAAGCACTTTATCATTAACATTCAAGCTGCTGTGGTGTTCGACTAACGCTCCCAGACTTCATCCGGAAATAGGCACCGGTCGCAACTCACACCGGTGCAATCGCAAGCGTTCGGAAACGATCGAGTCCCTAGAACTCAACCGCTTTGACCGCTTGCGGTGGCATCGGTGCTACCGGTGCCTGTTTCTGAATGTAGCCCAAGTAAGTCATATTGTTTGTTAAATAAGAACTATACTTTAGTGTACGTTTTATGCAGGAGTTGTACGCTTGATCAAAACAAAAACAGAACGCTTGGCTTTTTTATAGTTCCGTTCTTGAAACCACAATTTTTTTTTAACTCTACAAATATGATACGGATAAACCGGAGATCCGAATAAATAAGAGCCGGATAAACGTGGTTCTACTGTAAATGCTTTGAAGAGAGCTTTCTAACTGCAAAGCAGTGAGGTTCAATCTCATCTTGGGCACAAAGACTAAGTGCTTGACAAATTGCTCGCGAGAAACACCCAGATTTTTCCTGGACCTGGAACAAGGACGGTTGGGTGTTAAATGTAAAGTTGTATGGTTTGGACGGAATGTGTTAGGCAGGGGGCGCACCCCCCTAAATATCACGAAGACCCCCCAAGCAAGAACCCCTCCCAAACAAAAGAAAATTATACCCCTTAGAACACCTCCACACCTAAAATATTCAAGGGCACAGTCTTCAGCATGACCCTCTCTCCTCTAGATGCCTCCTCTTCTGTTATGTGCCAAATGTGGGCGATCCGGGATTGTGCTAGACGAGAAAAGCTGGTTATGTTTGCGAGTCCTGCAAATATTTTTTCTGAAATAAATAAATTATCTACCATATTGCACAGGATAAGACAAAGTTCGGGTACCAGGTGCCCTGGGCGGTAAAATAAATACCTTAGCGACTAGTTTTTTTCAGAACAAGAATCCTTCAGAAGCCATGTTAGACTGGATTTGTCTATAAGCTCTGAGTAATAATTTTCCTGGCTCCAAAGAATTTAGTTTTTGTTTGTTTCTGGTTCGACACACAAAGGAAGGGGGTTTTACATTTGACGTGTCTGTGTATCTGTCTGTGGCATTCTAAAGCCTAAACGGATGGACCGATTTTGAAAAAAAAATTGTTCCAAAGGAGAGTTGATCCAGAGTGTTCTTAAATAGGTTGCGTCTTTGGATGACATTAATTAACGAAGATATTAATAAAAAAAACCTCTAAAAGTTTTTTTGCGATTTTTGCAGTGAAAACATATTTAATATTTTTAAAATTTAGTACCAAAATAAAGAGTATTTCTTCCTGCGTTTGTTGGAATGTGTTTGGAACTTTCATAATTTATAGAATTTGAATTATAATAATTTTTAAAGCAGATTTTAAAAACGGCAAAGCCTTTGTTCACGCCATTGGTAACCGAATTCATTGCTGGCCGACAAGGAAATTAAAAGCATAGACTAATAATAAGAGTAGACAGAGCTATGGCAACCCTTTTGCTGCTCATAAACCAAACCATGTGACTGGTGGATATCCTAGCAACAGCGGGCGTTGATCGTAGCAGACGATCAACGCGAGCCAGAAATAAAATAAAGAGAATTGATGAAACACGGAGAATTGATGAAACACGGATCTTTTATGGAGTCTGATTTGTAAATTTGCTTTTCTAAGTTGTAAATATTTTGTTAATATAGTGAGTTTTTCGTTTAGATAGTATTGTGCATTTTCTTTATTCAATTTTAATAACTCTCTAAGCAATTAAAGATGCAAGCGCCCAAAAAGAATCGGCAAACGGTAAGATTTTTACCTACAATTTCAATTTAAGATACGGATTAGTACATTTTTGCGTTAACGCAAAACGTTTACGCCATTACGTTTACGCCAACGCTGACGTAGTAGTTCCGAATGAAATTAAAGTTACTGAAAACTGTGATCAAAAACTAATTACTAATGTCAAAATAATGCATAACTAAAAGAAAAACAGTTCAATCATCTCTGCACCTGGGGAAAAAATTATAATAAAAACACATTACGTCTTAAAATACATGCCGAGTGCCAAACTATAGATAATCCTGCCAGCTGGCAACCATGCCGCCAAAGTTTTCGCCGAGCCTTCCACCAGTCACATGATGTATCCATGAACCAATTTTTTCATCAGCAAGTCTGGGGAAGCTCGGTCTACTCTTATTATTAGTCTATGATTAAAAGCAATGATTTAAATTTTTTATCTGTTGCCAGTTTCTACTTGTTAACAAATAAAATACTTGTAATCGATTTTTAATAGTATAAGGCTTTCAAAGGGATTTTCAGTTTTCTCTCTTGATTCTACATTTGCGACTCAGTCTTAGGTTTTTTAAATTTTTTATTTTAGTTACATCTGAAAAAAAGTTGTTTCTCGAGTAACGCAGTGTCAGTGCAGCGAGTAAGTACAACGGAAATATAGGAATTCTGTAAAATATGTTTCTTTGCTTATACAGTGTCAGTGCAGGAAATACAACAACAAAAACAAATGAATTCTGTAAAAGTTGTTTCTCGGCTAATGCAGTGTCAGTGCAGGGAGTACAACATAATAATGTAAGGAGTTGGGGGTATAAAGGAATTCTGTAAAAGATGTTTCTTTGCTAGTGCAGTGTCAACGTAAGGAAAACAGCAGTAAGAATAAATGCATTTTTTTTTCAAGGGGTTCAAAGTTACCCTATGTGGCATAGTTTTTATAATTTTTATGTTCATTGTTTTATCCTATTAAAAACAGTTGAAATTATTTTTTCCACTTTTTTGAAGTTCTCCATATATTGCTTTTAAAAATGTAAAATTTCATTTTAGATTTTTAAAAGCTTTTCGTAAATCTTCGTTTTCAAGTAACAAGCACATACTTACACTTATTCCTCTTATAAATTTCCGATTTATCATATATACATATTACAGTTACTTTTCCTGGGGGGCTTTCTTATAAAATTCAATTTTCTTTAATTATATTTCTTACAATTTTATTAAATTATTCGCTTTTTGTTTTCTTGTACTTTTTTCCTATTTCAGGGGTTCCCACCTAAGGGGGGGAGAAGTCATGGTGCAGACTGCGCCATTGAAATTTTAAGGGGCGTTGTTTTGAGGAGTATTTTCTCATTTTGGGGGGGGGCTCTTGCTTTTGGGAGTGTTTCCGCGATATTGAAGGGGGTGCGCCCTTGCCCTTAGGGGGGTGGGCACCCCTGCCCATTTTAAGCAAAATTTCACATAACATCGATAGTACATTATTAAGAGGATTTAATACATATTTACTTTTTATATAATTTTAAAGCTCCTTTAAAAAAAAGCTAAAGAAGATGAAATTTATATAAAGTTCGTACACAACTATTAGAGACCCTGGAATTATTCTTTCAAACAAAATGAAATTTAAGGCTCTCTCTGCTTCAAAACCCGATGACTCTGCTTCTGAATTATCAGCAGTTGTTCTCTAAAAATACATGTCTGATTTTTCTTACATTAAAATTCTAGATTTTCCTCGTTTCAAAAACGTCCCTTCTTAAAAGAGAAGAAAAAAGAAAAAGGAATAAAAACCTCTATTTTCCCCTAACAGTGAGAAAATATCGTAACTTAGAACTAAATAATTTCACGAGATTTTCTTTTTTTGAAAAATTAATTTTTGTTATTTATTTTGACACAAAAAAAAAAAGAAAAATGAAACAGTTAAAAAAAACTTTACCTGAAACAATTAAAGGGAGAAACATATGCTTAAACAATTAACGTAATGGCAATGCAAAAATGCAGAATTTAGTAAGTCCTTTTCTTAAAATCATTTTCACTTTATTTACCATTAATAAATGGTGACTCGATTAAAACAATTTTGCAGAGAAATCTTTAACTTTATTAAGGCTCATGTGCATTGGAGTACAAAATGAAAAGGTTGCAGAAAATATCAGACATTGTAACAAAATTTTAAAATAATCTTTAGTAATAATAAAGCTGAAAGTCTCTTCTGTTTAGATTTCTGAATCTCTGCGACGCGCATAGCATCTAGACCGTTTTGCTGATTTTCATGAAATTTTTTTTCACCTCGAAGCGATTTTGCAAAAATTTGATTTTGTTCTTTTTTTTTATTATTCCAATTTTAACCCACCATTGGTGTGTTTTAACTCCTCTGCAATAATATCGGGCTAGTTACCATAACATGGACGAGTAAATTACCATTACATGGACGAGTAAATTACCATTACATGGACGAGTAAATTATCATTACATGGACGAGTAAATTATCATTACATGGACGAGCAAATTACTATAACTTGGACGAGCAAATTAACATAGCATATTGGCGTGAAATTCATCATTATTTGTTAATATTCCATTATTTGTTAATATACAGACGTAAATAAACTTTTAATTTACTACTACGGGCAAAGCCGTGCGGGTACCGGGAGAACAAAATGCAGCTGAAATTGTACTTAATCTATTTATTTATTTTTAAAGCCCAAATTTTAAAATGATTTCAGAATTTAACAATTTGCTGCGTGAAAGTGTTGCGTTCTCTTTTTATGTAACTGTAAAATTATGATATTTATTTTTCTTCATGTAGTTGAAAACTTTCGTCCGGAGCGAGTCTGTTCAACTAATTTGTAGAAATGATAGCAGCCAAGTTTGTCATAAAAAATTGCACATAACTGGTAATTGACCAAGTAGCAATTGTAATAAAACTAATAAAGGTTTCCTAAAAATTTTAAAATGTGAGTTTTGTTTATTACATAACTAATAATGTTGATGTATGGTTGTTCAGACATACCTCAAAATTCCTAAAACATCATGAATTAACGTACATTACTAAAAAATTTAATTACCTGAAATTTAAAAAATTTGAACTACAGTAAAACAACGTTTATACGTTTTTGAAGGGACTGTATGAAGAAAGCGTATAAATGAAAAAAACGTATAATAGGTATTCGTTAATATGTAATAGACTCTGCATAGACCAATTTAAAAAACGTATACAGGCGTCCCTCGTATAGCACGGTACTTGTACAGCACGGTTGCGATATCATACAGTACCAAATTTGCGATTATTATAACACGATATCGATATTACGCGTCACGAAACTTGAATTTCACTTCAAGGTTTTTATATAACACGAATGTTATCTTGTAAAAAGATGGAATTTCATTTTTGTTTAATACATTTTGTTAATGTTTGATAACTCGAATAAGTTTTTACTTTGTTTTTATGAAACTTTGGTTTCGATATAACACGGTACATCTCTTGATTTACATTATTTCTAAGTCTCGTATAACTCGGTTTCGATATAACACGAAACACGACTTACGATGCATATTGACAAGATTTTTACTATGTACATGATTAATTAGCCTTAAAAAAAGTTAAAAAGTTATTTAAAAAAAAAGTCTCGTATAACACAGTTTCGATACTACATGGAATTAATCGTGTATACGAGGGACGCCTGTAATTGATAAAAACGAGTAAAAGAGAAATGTATAAACGATGATTCACTACTTCCTCAAGGGTGAAGATTGAAGAACTCATTTGGCAAAAAAACAGAAGTTGCGGGATTCAAATTGCTGAGCGTTATTTACTACTTTAAAGTTTAAAACACGAGGAAATAAGGGGCTGTCTACAAATGAAGTCACGCTTTGAGGGGGTTGGATGTTCGTGAGCGTGACATGACGCCTTTTTTTAAAGAATTTGTTATTAAAAATTGTGCGACATGTGACAAAGGCGGGGGGGGGGGGGGGTAAGGTGAAATGTGGCACTTTGTGACAAAGGTAGAGAGGGTAATCGAATGGGGCGAAAAGTGTTACATCATTTATGGACAACCCCTAAAGTGATTGCTGCTTTCAGTCTGAGACGAACATTCGGTTTACAGGCGGAAACCGATATATCTATTAGTTTGCGGGGATGCCAGTTTGCCGTTAGATGTGCGTTAGCCTTTAAATTATGCAGAGTGAATGAAGCACATTGAAAGGAACGAAACATGCGCATCAAATTATTTCCTTCTCCCCTTCTTTCAGATAGAATCGCCTAAACGTGCCAGACAGTATAGCTTGACCACGAAGAGAAGGCGGATGACCTTGAAGCGAAACCTCATTTTGTATCATTTGTAATAGGTAGAATCAACCAGAAAGCACCTAAAAGTGAGAGTCGTTTTCATTGATCCTATCTATCACAAAATAATTACAATCAATCTATTACAAACGATACAAATGATGTGTTTGCTTCAAGGTCAACCGCCTTCTTTTCGCGGTCAAGCTTTACGCTAATTTTCATCAAGCTGCCATTTTGGTGTTCTCCAGGTTTTATCCTATTAAAAATGCAAATGCAGGTAGACACACTTCGAAATCCTCCACGCAGCTAACTTTTCCTAAATGTGCTAAGCAACAAAATATTCGAGAATTCTACTTCGTTTTGCACTGTATAGCACTGAAAGGCTCTCAAGCCATAATACACAAAATAAATGTAAAACAGTAAACATCTGCTTTTTTGAGACAGATTTCTATTTACTGCATAGGATATTCCAATTAGTGAACAACACCCTCAGTGAATGAACAGCTTGTAATTTGTTTCAAAAAATGAGATTCCAAAAGTTTTTCCTTTGATAAATTGGCAGCAGTAACTTCTTATGCAACTCAAAAAAGAAAACGACAAAATATTGTTGGATTTTTCCACTGGGATTAGATGTTTTCATTTTCTGGGTTCTTGAACTTTTTACCTCCTCCTCCCTCCCTTGCCAAAAAATTTTAAATAAATAAAAAAAAAACTGAAGCATAAACACAAGAGTTATCTTTGTTTTTCCTCAAAAAATACACTTTTCAACAAAACTGTCATGTAACAAATGCTACAGTTTCTAAAGATAACCAATATCTGAAAATGAAATTGGGCTGAAAAAAAAGCACAAATTTGCCAATTACAGCAGACACGTGTTTCGGCGTTACAGGGAACGCCTTTTTCAATGAAAAAAGTAATGGGCATATGGATGAAAAGACATCCGACAAAAGACAAGAGCAGATAAGCATGCAGCTTAAAAGATAAAAATAGCGGATTAGTCAAACACCAATGAGAAAATTATAAACCGATCAGGAACCAGTAGGAATGCAAGCAAAAGCCAAGAGCTTTCTCTTAGGTACGGAACCCAGAAAGAAAGAATTCAGTTGGACAAAGATTAAGCCGAAGCTTAAACAAAAAGAAAATGTCGGTAGCCGTGAACCGCAAGAAAGGAAAAGCTGAATGGAAGAAAAAAAAATACTACGAAATAAAATAAACAGAAACAAAAATATTCGAAAAATGGAAAAATAAAGATAAATAGAAGAAAATAGGGGGGGGGTTGTCAACAAGACAAAAAAGGTAAAAATAAACAAAGGAAGATATATAAAAATGAATGGGAAAAAAAGGGGGATGGGGAAAGGACAGTATTAAAGATATGGGAGCCAAATGTTGGAAAAATATGGAACTGCTTTAAAATCATTAACTAAAAATTCGCTTGAAAGAGCATCAAAATTATGTGAAAAAACAACAATTAAATAAGTCTAGTATTGCTCAACATTGTTGGGATTCGAATCACTCTTTTGATTTTAACTCTTATCAGATTATCCAAAAATGCCCCAATTCATCAGATCTTGACTTTTGGGAATCTTTTCATACTTTGAGGAACAGTTCTAACTTAGCTTTAAGATATTTTAAGCAGCATGCTTATCTGCTCTTGGCTTTTGTCGGATGTCTTTTCATCCATAAGCTCATTACTTTTTGCATTGAAAAAGGCGTTCCCTGTAACGCCGAAACAAGTGTCTGCTGTAATTGGCAAATTTGTGCTTTTTTTTTAAACGTTGTTTTTCTTACTTAACATATCGGTTGTTTCTATAATACTAAAAGAATAAATTACTTATTTCAAACGTGTATTATTATCGTTAAATAATCATCATAATTGCTGAATAAAAGTTAGCCGATATTTTTTTTAATGATAATAAGTGCTGTAGTTGGGAAAAATACGTAGGGACGCCATTTCCCGAAGTATTTCGTTTTTTAATGTAAAAATAATGCAAATGCGTTATAAATTGGTTTCAAACCACCTTCTTTTTTGAAGAGTCCCTTCAACGGCACATCAACTCAAATACTACGGAGCATAGATGAAATACAAGCACCCCTCAAAATAGAAAAACCCTTAAAGACAACCCTTTAAAAATTTCAATGTCATAGTCCCCCCTCCCTCATCGTGGGCACCCATGATTACAGGGATGACCTGCACTATGACTGACAAACGCGTACTTTGTTTCATTTCTCGCAGTTATTCAACATTCATTTTCAATGTCTTTCTTAAACTTTGATTATGATATAATATAAACAAAGATTTACATGAAGTATAAGAAACAAACCTGGCGAGCAGTTACTGTTTACAAGAAAAATCGGTAACCAATATTAAAAATGGTTACTTTCCCTTTAACACCACTTCCTAAACATTACCCATTCATCATCTACCACGACAACGTGTCAAACATATATCAATATCAACCGTTAAATTCTTGGAAAGATTAATTATAAACCAATAATAAATAAAAGTATAAACTCACCTCTCAGATCATCCTCCGAAAGATGTAACGAAAATCTTCCCAAAAGAAATTCTGTTCAACAAACTACTGGAAATTTTTTTGATCCAAACTGATTGACACCAAGTGAGGGGAATTGCAGTCTAGCACCACTGATGAATTGGAAACGCTAACATCCGGTTTACGGGCGGAAATGGACGCATCTATTAGTTTTCAGGGATGCCAGCTTCAACAGGTGTGTGTAAGTCTCTAAATTTTGCAGAGTCACATTCATGTGAGCGGAACACGCACATCAAATTTTTACTTTTCCCCCTCATTCAGATGGACTCGTTTTAACTAGACGTTTCACAGTTCCATAGCAAACGTGAACAGACACTAACTGGCCAGGTTCGCATTAAGATGAAACAAAATCACAAAGTGCGACCAGAATACAAATCTTACGAAAATAATACTAAATGTCCAAACTTAGAAGATTCTGAAATGTTTGGAATTGCATTCAAGCTGTTGCTGTTCGCTGGAATTGACTTGCGTGAAAATATGAACACGGGCACCATTTCTACCCATCGATTCCTAACTTTTATTTTCCCGGCATTGCTACATTTAACTTACATCGATAATTTATTAATGACGTACATCGAAATCAAACAAGATTGGAGTGAGTATCAAATTTCGACGTCTTTCTTGTTGAGCAACACTTTGTCACTTTTTTTATGGTACATCCTCTACTTCCGGAAAAGAACTTTAGCGAAACTACTTGTCAAAATGAAAGTAGCATGCAATGATGTTTTATGTATCACAGAAAGGAGATTCATTACTGGCATTGCCTTTTTCACAATTACCTTCATGCCAACAGTTTATTCAGGGATAACAGTGTATCTAATAAACCAAAATACCAATACTTCATATTACTTGTATTTCACTTATGGTTGTCCGATTAGGAACTTTACAGTATCTGCATATGTGTACATTTTTGCAAAATGTTTAACCACCAGCATTTTAGATCCGATTTTTACAACTATAACGACACTATTGTACTGTGTTCTGTGCTACCGATGCTGGAAATTGCTCAAGAAAAATTGCCAACAACTTGATAAGCAACTCCAATCCAAAACACCAAGACCAAATACTTACCTTTGCATTATCAAAGACTGCTCCAGAACCGTTGATATCGTAGATCAGTTGCAACTTGTTTTTTCTTACCCGTCATTTCTGTTATTTTTCATAGATTCCATATCCAGTTTCACAATTTTAGCTTCATCTTTGTCTCGTTCCGCAGAAGATATAGACGGATTACTGATTACGGAAATGACCTATGTATTCGTCAACTCGTATTTACTTCTGAATGTTCTAATGGCATTTGCAGCTCAGGTACCATTGAAAATGATAGCGATTAAAAACAATTTGCAATGGCTCTTGCAAGACGTACTATTAAATCAGATAAAAGATAACTTTGAGTGTCATTGCATTCGTTCACTGAAATCTTTAAGAGATCGACCCATAATGATACTCTCTGGAAATGAGGTTATTTACTTCACAAGAAAAACTATAATAACTACTTTTGGAATTCTTTTAACGTATGGTTTGCTGATAATCGAGTTAAAGTGAAACTATAAAGCAATCCAGTAAGTTCTGTTTAGCAATACTTAAAAAGCAAAGCAGCAACAACTTGACACTAACTTTTATTAACTAATGAACTTTAATGGTCAGACTATTTTTTGACATATATCCCGTCATTGTTTAATCATTTACCATAACAAGGCACGAGGATTCGGATACTATAGTCAGGGCCCTCGACGGGGGATGGGGCGGAGCAGAAGCCTATACATTGCACAGGGGCCCGTGAGAAATTGGGGATCCCGCGGAGCTCGATCTAAGAAACAAAAAATGCAAAATCAAATGAATTTCTTTCTCTCTCTCTCACTCTCCCCCTCTTTTTTTTTTTTTTTTTTGAATTTAAATTTGAATGGAATTCGTTCTTTTACCAAGAATTAACAAGGCGAGTTATCGATTTTTTTAGATTCAACTGAGAAATTCGATTTGTCCTTATTTTCGGAACCACTATCGACGTCATCATTCAAAAATGACTATAAAAAGATTTTTTTCGTGTGTGATTTACAAGTTTAAAAATAGTTAGCTTCTCTTTTGAAAGATTAGTCGGACTTTACTAAAATGCACAACGAAAAGAAAAAAACCCACAAAAATGGGTTAAAATAGCCGTTTGTAATCTCAGCACTCGAAAATTAAAACGTAGGCAAACGGTACAGTTCACTGAAAAAATTTCAAAAAACTGTATTGATTTGAGCTCAGCAATACATACTGAAACGCAATCTACTCTTGTTTCTAAAGTGGAATTATTTTTGAAGGAACTCTCCTCCTCAAAAGTGTACATAATAACGTCCCAAAATATCTAAAAGGGTCACTCTTAAATTATAACATTTATTAGAACCAGTAACGCTCCAATCACAAGTGTCACCTAGGATGGTAATTTGCGGTGTCACTCCCTCTCCTGTCAAAAAAAATGCCCAAACGTTTTATGTAATATTAAACATGAAGTTCATACAATTTTAAGCCGTAAACTTAATTTCATTTGTATAGTGTAATTAAAGTAAAAATTTAAAAACGAGTATAAGTTACTAATGTATTTCATTTACCCTACGTAGATGCATACAGTGCTGGTAAAAAAAAATTGCATCACCCTCGCACTTTCACAACAATGGGATTATGTGAGAAGTTTTTGTCGACCGATTAACGATGAATGTATGTGTAATTCTGCAAAACTTATGAAATAAACATTTAACAGCAGGAATCCAATAATTGTTTACGTAGATCGGGGCTGTTTCCGGGCCAAGGCAAACTGCTGACCCCATGCTCATGTTTCCATTTCTGAACCTGTGTGTGAGTTTAGAGAAAAAAAATGACTTAACCCCATGTCAGTTTAAGTCAAGTTTTTATTTAAATTAAATTTTTAAGTTAAGTTTTTGGCAGGATTAAGGTTTTTAAATTGTTACTCACCAGTTTTTCCCTTTGACACGGAGCAGAATCATCCTGGAAAATGACGTTTGGAACTGAAGTAAAGTGATCCCGGATAGTAGGAAGCAATTTCTCCTCCAAAATGCCAATATACACCTGAGCGTTTACTGTTCCTTGCACAAAGTGAAGCCCACCAACTCCTTGATCAGAAATACATCCCCAAATCATCTGGGATACGGGATGCTTGACTGTGTGTTGAATGCAGTCGGGATGATATTCCTCTCCTTTGCGGCGCGAGTGATGCATTTTTTTTTTACCACCACTGCATGTAATCGGCCCTCATTGCAATATTGTATCTTGAGGGCAAATTTCAGAATTCAAGAATTTATATTTTTTATAAACTTTTAAATCTACTTCGGGTGTCACTCTCCATAGAGGTGTTACCCAGCGCGTCGGGTTAAAAATTAATGAACTGGTTACTAATTAATGTTCCACCGCAGACGGCAATTAGGTGACGAAGCCCCTGAAGTGCATATCATAGGCGGTGTAAACCAACGCGCCTCAGGCAGGTTGCACGAGCCGCCATGGGCGGTGAAGTCAAGGCGGTCAGCCGACGGCGGCTAGTCTGGATAACAATATCTGAGAAATAGCTCCAAAATATCCTTTCACAGGGTCGTAACCAGGCAGGTGTGACAAGTTAGGAAATTTTTTGCCTCCCCTAAGTCTACATTGAAGAAAAAAAAAACATCTTCAGAAAATTAAATAAAAATAAGTGAGGTTTTTTTTTAACCTCTGAAAAAATAAATGAAACAAAAGTACTTAGATTAGAGAGGTAAGCTTCAGTTTAATTTCAAAAATAAAAAATCATAACTTCACTTCACAGAAGCTGCCGACATAATATTTCCATTTCTGATTTTGTCAATAAAAATAATGTCAAGAAAACCACTGCTCATTGGAAAACAGTACATTGGCCTTCGAAATGTGTCTTAAATACAAAAAAAAATTAAAATACAGTGAGTGAGATTTAAAAAATGTAATCTGATGAATAGTTATACGAAGGCAAATTAAAAAGTCTTTACGCCTTATTTTTTATTCGCCAAAAACAGGCACATACAGACAGGGTTGACGCCAGGGGGGTGTGAGGGGTGCTACACCCCCTCAGTTTTTCAGAAGTGGAACCGCCAATTTCATTTTAGCAATGCAACAAACAAAGAAAAACGCAAACTCTTTGTTGTTTAAAAAAATTAAAATAGTTATTATAAATGAACAATTGAGGTAATGAAAAGCAAACGGATGCAAGTGGCAAAATTAAAAATTTGGAGATAACCAGTACAAATGGTAGGTGAACCTCTCCTCTGTCTTGGGGCAAGAGATTGTACTAGTAGCCCTGGTAGGTGCTGCTATACAGCATGATTTAGAAAAAAATGTCAATGAAAGTCTACCTAGGATCTGATCTTTAAACATGTTGTACTCGAAACTTAAAATAGTCCACTTCCATCCCTTTGCTTCTCACTGCCTAAATGGGGTCGCTTCCAAAATTTTAAAAGTATTTTTTTCTGAAAGAGCATGCTTAAAAACATAGGATTTAACTAATTTTTAAATAATTTGTTTAAGTTTAGTATTTTTAAAAAATTACTTAAATCGGTGCGCTTTTATTGTTTACATTTCTTGCCGATGACAGCACAAATGATGAAATGCAATTCTGTGTTGTCATTCACAGAGCAAAATATTTAATTCGCATCTTTACTCACGTGTATTGGCAACAATATGGTTGATAGTAAGCGTAGAGCGCAATTTTAATTCGCTTCTTGATTATCATAACGTGGAAACGCGGTACAAAGATGCGCCAAAGTGCATCGTTTGTGACGTCATCAAGACCACGCCTTGTTTGAAAAATCGGACAGTTTAAAAAATTAATTAAAAATAACTGTTGGGAAAATGTAAGTATTTTCTGGGTCCATGTTATTATTATTATTTTTATTTTTTTGCTTATTCTATCCATTTCAGTGACAAAAAGTACTACTTTTGACTGAAGAAACAACCCCATTGAAATAATAGTGACAAAAAAAAAATTTTTTTTCTGTAAAATTTGAAATGTAATCTTAAAATACAATTTAGGAACATCCATGATTCTCTTTTATTGAGATTATCTAAGTAAGGGCCGCGGAAATGTAAGCTTCAAACATTTCTTTACGCAAAAAAAAAAGAGTATTCAGTACACTATTCACTACTAGGACGTAGAGTGGATATGCCTACCTAGTCAGAAACTATGGGCGCGGTTCAAATTAAAGTATTTTGCATAGAGTAAAATGAGCATAATGGGACGGAGGATGGTCGTCAAAACCAACATGGTTTACGCCTTGTCTCTCGGCGACCCTGGTTATACAAAACCATGCTTCATGGCTCTTCAGTTTCCGCCGAAACATTCCCACACGTAATTTGTTTGATGAAAAATATTGTCTTGAAAATCACTGCTAAATGGAGAAAAATGCATGGGTCGGGGAAATATATTTGAAATAGAAAGAGAGGGAGGGAGGAAAAACAGTTAAATGCAAAGAGAGATTCAAAGTATTGTGATGAATACTCACTCACACCAGAAGTTCTAAATGTTTGAACGTAAAAACCGTAGGTAAATTAAAGCTTGATCAAGAGATGAAGGAGGCACATCTCTACATAGTATAAAATGAAGTCTCCAAAAAGCGTCTGTGTGTTTGAACTCGCAAAGCTCGAGAACTACCCGGCCGATTTTGCTGAAATTTTTAGTTTGTTCCTTTAAGTACTGAGAAGGTTTGCAGACCAGTTCAAAAACAATTCGATGAATAGTTCTTTTTTTATTCCAATTTAGGCCCAATTTTTACATAAATTCCCGAATATGGGGGTGAAAAATTACTCGCAAATAGTAATATTATATATCGTTGGAAAGGGAAGAATTTTCCGCGTTCTACGCAATTTGTTCCAATGCTCTAACTTAATTGCGACGGGAGTTTTTTACATTTTTAACTCGATTTTTTTTAGGCTTAGCTGAAATTTAGGCACTACTTTCTTCATTACATCCATCAATAAAAAGTGAAGGAATTGCCCCACAGTTTTTTTTTTTTTTTTTTTTTTTTTTTTTGACAGCATTGGAAAGAGCTGCTTTTTTTTACTCCAGATCTAACTCGACCTAAGGTCGAAAATTTAACCCTGTATCTCCATTAGAAAAAAAGTTACAAGCGAATTAAATGAAGTTCAAAAATCTGTTCTCCATTCAAGTTTTTAACCAATCAATTATCAAGTTATTTTGCATTTCCACGGTAACGCTTTTTGAATCCATTGTTTATTTCCATCTTTTTCATTTTCAATTCTTAAACTTATTTTAATTTGTGTTTCCATGGTTACGCCTTTTAAATCCATCTTTCTCATTTTATTTTCATCTCTTAAAAGTATATTAGTATCATGTTTGGCGAGAAAATTTTGCATGAAGTTTTTCTTTTCTTTCATTTAATCTTTGCTATTGAAAATATTTCACTTGACGCAATGATTTTTTTTTTTTTTCAAGGTAGACCGAGCAAAGCCGGGCAACGCAGCTAGTAAGATATAAAGAATAAAAAGGGATATTTCGATATTTGGGAATCTGGCGTGGTCGTCTCATTTTTGGCGTAAATAATTTTATTTTGGTAACCCCGATAATTTAAAGTAACCCTATGTGAATAGATGTTTCCAATCTCTGTTTAGATTTGCAAAGAAAAATACCTCTCGCGCAGGCGCTGGAGCCAAAAATTGACGCCAATGAAGAAAGATCGCCAGATTCCCAATTATCGAAATATTCCCCAATAAAATTATCCTTATAAGGGTCAAATGCGTTGCCCAAATGATACGCGAAGATGAAGAATAAAGCATTTAAAGCAAGAGCTTATGAGCCGAAGATTTCTACCAAAAAAGTGGTTGAAATGCCGAACTCTATTGACGGACTTTAAGACACTTACAACCATCTGAAAGCGTCGAACATGGAGTTTTTGATGCATATAGACTTTCGCTGGGTCCTTCAATGCCCATGAGAGCAAAAGATTATTGTAAATCGAATTGCTCCCTTCAAGATCTTCCCCAATACCTGTCGTCCTACTACCGAAGAGCAGTACTACTTTTATCGCATGTTCACTGCACCTCCACTCTCCACTAAAAAATAATGACGAAAGAAAATAACTATTTGCGATCCTCTGCCTATGATCCTGGCGTACCACTCGTCAGACCTAAATCTATGATAAAGAGGAATCCGATTACTGGGGACGGGAGTTTAAAGGAAGCAACTGTAGCAAAACCCCAAAAGAAAACAGCGAAATCCAATCACATTTGAAGGAGTAGAGGAAAGAGCCTTCCTTCTTCCTTCCTTCTTAACCTTCTTTACCTTCCTTCTTAAGAAGTTCCTTCGAGTAGTAAACACCTGGAGGAAGATCGACTTTAATTTTGGAAAACGTTAAATGAAATGGACAGTACCAAGGAAATACATTTGGAATTACAGCAAAAAATGTAATGACTGAATTATTTAAAAATTATGTACCTGACAGTAGTTAAATAAAATAAGAGATGATGTTATCATTCGCAACTCCAACGAACTATAGGGGGCACTGAAGTCACTGTCTAATGGCGGACTTAAAAACTAAAACAAACGCACATGGTAACGAAGAAAATGCTAAAAGTGTTGTGATTTTTGTTCGTACGTATGATTTTTTCGCTTTATTCTTTTTAAATTAATTTTCAAAGTCTTGTGGATATTCTGACCCACGTAGAAAGAAATGAGAATTCAAGAAGCATTACTAAACGTCAAAGATTAATGCAAACTACGTAGTTCGTAGTTCTAAGCAGCTATTTCCACGATGTTGAATTCGATATTTATCAATTCTTGATAAAACTAAATAATAATTGTGGCCTGACAAGAATAACAATTAATGCTAGAAGATTCAATATGACATTACAAATTGTTATCGAAAGAAGATGATACTTTTTTGCCTTGCTTGGCTAGCGCTTATTGTTTTCCATTTGTAGCTGAGTTATTTCTCTCGAATTCCCGAATCGGTTAATTTAAAAATTTTCTGCTTCGATTTTTCTAATTTCTGAGTTACGATTTAATTGTGTCATGTTATGCAAATCATCAACAAAATTCTCACGGATATATGGTGGTAGTTTTCTTTTCAGTTGATTGACCATTATTTCTTTTCACTTATCGAATTCTGTAATCTTACTACCATTTTATTCCACTCATGATAAAAATTAAAAATGGTTTAACTAAAAACGCGAAATCTCGCCAAGGCTACTTTGCACGCACTATACTAAAACTATAACCCTAAACAAATTTGGCGAAACCTTTCAGCTGAGAATAAAAGGAATAAAGTAAATTCTTTCTCGGTTATTCATTTTGTTCTACGATAATATATTCAAGAAAATAGTTTGCATACTGTCCATTCCAACTAAATGCTGCTGTAAAATATGGTAAGTTTAATTAATTTAAGATTAAAAAGAAACCCATATTCTTACAAATTCATACAAAACAATAAAAAATTTTACCTTGTATAACGTTATCCAAGTTTGTTAATCCAGAATTTTCGCTTTCACCAATTATTAAGGAAATAATGAAAACTAACATTATTTTGAGAAGCTCGAGAATACTACTAAGGGACGAATTAATTTCTGTAGCTGAAAGCAAACTAAGACACATCGATTGCGTTAATAAATACTCAGAACAAACTGCCTGTGTTTACGTCAACAGACACACGTGGAACGCAACGTGGCAATATTTTAGTTTCATTTGCAGTTTTGTAAATCACCGCAAGGTAGCGTATTCGAGCGCTGGAGTTCCGAGTTATAATAAATCTCAAAGTTGACAGCTAATTTGTAGATTTGCGTAACCGATCCTGGCGATAAATGTTTTATTCTGGCAACCAGCTGCCTTTCTTGAATTATCATTAGTTTATTTAGCTTCAAAAATATTTTAAGATTCACTATTTTAAGAGTTACATTTAAAAATAAGAAATTACATATTTTTTCCATTATTATTTTGGATTTCATCTCAGCAAGTAAACGAGTTTTTTAAGTTTCATGGTTCCTTCTTGAATTTAAAATTTAATAACTATCCTAATAAATGATTCAGTTAAGTTTGAATTAAAATTTGCAGTTACGATAACTTTGTCTGAATGAATCTTTTGATGTGGTTTCATTTATTTTCCAAATCTTTTTCAGCTTTACTTGAACTTTTAATGCACTTACTGGCTTTTGCTATGTACTTGACCCACTATTTCAAACTTGAATGTAATTTTAAATCCCACTTTTAATGTTTAATTTTGTTAGAAATTCATGTTGGCTCACAAAACATGTAAACCACGTCAAGATAACGGAAATTAGTAAAGAAGAACGCAGTTAACGTGCAGTACAAATTAACGTGTACGTGGTTTCATCTGAATTTGCATTGGATTTAAAAAAAAATGAGCGATCGATTCATTAATCTCACACCTCAGGACGGAGAAGTCACATAGGGACGCCCCCCAAGACGGTGGTAACTGTCCTACGGAGAAGTTCCTTCTTTGACCGTGTCATGCCCACTTGGAGGTCATCACACTAACCGATAATGGAAATCAGTAAAGAAGGACGCGGCTGATCCCCAGCGAGATCCCCTGCTGATCAGGTGCAAATTAACGTGTACGTGGTTTCGTCTGAATTTACATTGAATTAAAAAAAAAAAAAAACGAGCGATCGATTCATTAATCCAAAACCTCAGGACGGAGAAGTCACATAGGGACGCCACCCAAGACAGTGATAACTGTCCTGCGTAGAAGTTCCTTCCTTGATCGTGTCATGTCCACTTGGAGGTCACCACACTAACCGATAATGGAAATCAGTGAAGAAGGACGCAGCTAATCCCCAGCGAGATCCCTTGCTGATCAGGTGCAAATTAATGTGTACGTGGTTTCGTCTGAATTTACATTGAATTTAAAAAAAAAACGAGCGATCGATTCATTAATCTCACACCTCAGGACAGAGAAGTCACATAGGGACGCCACCCAAGACAGTGATAACTGTCCTGCGGAGAAGTTCCTTCCTTGACCGTGTCATGTCCACTTGGAGGTCACCACACTAACCGATAATGGAAATCAGTGAAGAAGGACGCGGCTAATCCCCAGCGAGATCCCCTGCTGATCAGGTGAAAATTAACGTGTACGTGGTTTCGTCTGAATTTACATTGAATTTAAAAAATAAAAAAAACGAGCGATCGATTCATTAATCTCACACCTCAGGACGGAGAAGTCACATAGGGACGCCACCCAAGACAGTGATAATTGTCCTGTGGAGAAGTTCCTTCCTTGACCGTGTCATGCCCTCTTGGAGGTCACCACACTAACCGATAATGAAAATCAGTGAAGAAGGACGCGGCTAATCCCCAGCGAGATCCCCTGCTGATCAGGGCGGGTCCAAGTGAAGGGTGTTCAAGTATTGGGTCTGTCCGCCGCATTCTCCTTTGCGACGAGGCCCTTTACTAGCGCACACTACCCGATCAGTCCGTCATTGGGATGAGATTTCCTGGAACCACTCGGTATCTCCCCGGGATTCGAACCCGGGACCAGCTGTGCGAGAGCCATCGACTTAAACCACCATACACTGGCTGGATACAACTATCTTGGGTTTTAACTCGCATATAAACTTAACAATTGGGAAAAAAGTACAGGTAACTGAGTGACAACAATAGTAAAATATATTCATTGTTGCATTTCAGATAATACGTTGTGTTTAAAATTATTCTTTCTTTGATAGACAACACGATAGATGGCGCCACTGGCTATGATAGTTACCATTATTTGATCATGGCCCCACTGAATGCGCTGGCGCTTACCAGGCCTTGACAATTTTTGACTTTCCTGTGTTAAACCGGGGCAACTATTTCTGCACTTGAATATGGCCACACTAGATGGAAAAACTTCAAAACTTCATATTTGCCCATTCTGACCGCAAGGAGGCGCCACAAGCCACGGTTGCATCAACCAATCAACTACAAGTTTCAAAGCTTGTTTATTTTAATTAATAAATGAAACAGAAAACAAACATCAATATTTCGCAAGATGCTCAGAAATATACCGAATCAACCATTTCGAATCAGTAATGTTATTCAGCTGATTATTTAATGCGTAAATGGAGCATCTAAAGTTGGTTTGGCCATTTCTTTTAATTTAAGTTTACATGCTCATTTATAGTTTGTGTTTCATTTGTTGGATTATTTTACGCTTAATGGAGAAACTTAATTATTCAGAGGATTATTTTTTATTTTAATGGAGTTTTTGATCTTGTTTCTAGGCTTGCTTCGCTTATAAGTCTTTCAAAAGACAAAATAGCTTATGGTATCGCCAAATAAGTACTTTATATGTAACTTGAAATAGTTCCTGGCAATAAATAAAATTGAAACTAATCGCCAGCTTAAAAAATGCACCGCTACGTACCTATAACGGAAAATTACCCCCCTCGCCACCCTTTTTTTATTTTAAGAAATGCTAGATATTTAGAGCTGCTCCTAATGCTATACTATTAGAACAAGATAACAAAAATTTGTAAGCAGATCTTAGATTCCTGTGGACGGTCTACTGTGTGTGTGTATTTTATTTTTCCAGCAGAAAATTCATATCCTAATTTTCGCCAAACTTGGCGATCAAATTTCTTACAAAGTTTCTAGTTCAAAGCTCCTTTCTCATTCATTTTTCAAGTGTAGAAAATAGTTTTTTTATGACGAGAATTCAATGTTTACAGGATTTTACATCGCTAAATATTTTAAATTTTCTTAAAAATACAGTCGATTTGCGATAACTCGAAGTCCAATAAATTAAATATTACTATAACTCGAAGTTTTTATGAAGTCCTGACTTTTTTGTTTTTAATTCCATTCTAATTATTCTAAATAACTCGAAGTTAACTTCCTTCAACTTGAAGTTTTTTCCAAGATTACTCGAAATTTATTTCGAAAGAACGAAAAAAAAAAAAAGAAAGAAAGAAAGAAGTGACTATGGGAGAATAATTATTTCACCTTCACTTGCAATCCGAATTTGAAACGAATGAAGATGTGCACCTTTCCTGAAGTAGAATCAGCTCTATTCAAGTGGTTCCAGCATACTTTTGATTTTTGTCTATCAATATATTTGACTAAACTGTGCATATTGTGCTAAAAAACTTAAGTTCTGTAATTTTGTCTGTTATATGTACATATTAATTAAAGTATTCGATGGTTTTTAATATTAAAATATCAAAAACCAAGACTAGCGTTAAGTCAAACTTTCGATAAGTCGAAGTTTTCCGTTGGTCTTTTTACATTCGAGTTATCGCAAATCGAATTTTTATTTATTTTTTGATTATGCTATGAATTTCCTTTCGTAAGGAAAAAAATTCTGCACTTCTTCGAAATAGCTCTTGTGCACTAAACTTTTGTGCATTTCTATGCGTATTGTGCACTAATATACTACTAAAATCTACACTAAAGTTATTATAACATGAAATGTGCTAAAAATGGAAGGGGAAAAAGATAAATGACATTATTTTCGTGTCCGTAAAATATTGGTGCGAGAACCACGGACCCGTCGTAGAACCATGTATTAGGCACATTCTGATTTTAAATGTTTTTAAAATTTTGTTAATGGTTCATTTTCTTAAATTGCCATCATATTTTAAACTTTTCTATTGTTCTTCTTCATTTGAAAAAGAATATTCCTAACCAGGCCTGTCAAGTGGGGATATCAAGGGGGGAGGGGGCAATTATGACACCCCTAAATTTTACAAACACACTAAAATTAGGCATTTTGCTCATATTTTGTTGTTTTTTCCCGAACACAAAACCTTTGCCCCCCCCCCTCGGAAATTTTTAAATGTCGGGCCTGTTCCCAAGTGTACATTTTTAATTAAATTCTATTCGTTGTAAAATATACACTAAATTACGAGCGAAAGGAATGGCAATTGTTAACGTAAATTCCTCTTATACCTCCCCCCCTCTAATCCCCAGCAGGGTCAAAAGGGGCGATGAATGACCCTCTCAAGTTTTGAGAAATGAATGTATTTACAGATTGCGGAGCGTGTTTTTTTTTTTCGGCGTAATTTATTGAGCAGAAAAAATTCGTATGTAAATGAGCATGTAAAATTAGAAATGAGGGCTGCCTGCCATATATCATCAATCTTAGAACTGTTGTATCCAAAAAGGAAACCTCAGGTGATTTTCAATAAAAAATTTGAAAATTATTTGCAAAGCTTTCAAAAAAAAAGCGTTTGAAAAAATACATTAAGAATTACGCATTAATGTTAAAAAAAATCATATGTTTTCTGTATTTAGTTTAAATTTTTTATTACGCGTAATTTTTGATATGATATTAAAATAACAATAAGAAATGCTCTTCACCTTTGTAATACAATGTTTATTCAGCACTTTATCTCTTCATTCCTTCTTTTAAAATTAAAATTTTCGTCAAATGACGTACGCCCGATAATAAGTCGAGAAATCACGTATTCACAGATGCCAAAGCGCCAACGCTCGCAATCACGCCAAGTGGAAACAAAAACAGGGGTAGCCAGTGGCGCCCTCTTTGTTGCCATGAGTTTCAGCGATTGCCACGGCCTTTAAGTATTCAGTGGGGCCATGATTTGATACATGTTTTCCGTGTTAGATTATCGAGTTATAATAAGAGGAGGGCGAAATGACTAGTTTAAAATAAAATGAAGTGGAATAAATAAGTCCTAAGTTATCACAGAAAATTACTACATCCGTTCAAAATGTTAAAAGTTCTTTTTCTGGGGCAGCAGACGCTGTATTTCAAGAAAATAAAAATATTAGGCTGGAAATTGAAAATTTTACTATGGAAAATCCAAGCAAATAATCATATGTTTGGCAAAGGAAAATTGGAAGACAGTTTTTCTACAATATGTTTATCGACAATTTAAATTTAAAATGAAGATATGGGCGTAGCCAAACTGAGAGAAGAGTGGGGAACTCGAAACACTTCTTTTTACGTCCCCAAAGTTGACCTGGAAGTGAGTTTTAAAAACTTAGGTTTTGAAAAAATTCCGGGAAAACGTTCACAAACCCCATCCCTTCCCTTAACGTCATTAAAGATGTCCTACACACAGTGGCGTACCAAGACAGATGGGGGCCTGGGGCGCTACTCGAAATGGGGGCCTACCTGGTATTAAAACTGAAGTTTCTCAAACTATGTGTACGTACCATATATTACAATAATTATTTTAAGTGGTACATTTTTACATATTTCAGTAGTGTTGGTTTGATTTCGGACACTGTTGTAAATACCACGGCAAAACACATGGTTTTAAGTAAAATTAAGTAAACACTATATTTTAAATAAAATTGTGCTTTGTCAGAAAATATCAAAAACAGAAAAAAGTCCTAAAATTATATTGTATCTTAAAAATTTATTGCATCTGAACATCCAAGTACAGTGAACAGAAATGTTTACGCATTCCAGATTTAATTAATTTTAGGATAAAAATTTTCTTTTACAGAAAAAAAACCCTTTACTATTCCTTTGAGTAAGACACACCAGTAAACTATTTACCTGATAACATCACCTAATCTCAGAGAAAAATATTTTTAAAACATGCTTACCTAAATAAGGATGAAATTCACACGTTCACAGTCTAAATAAAATTTTTCTGCTAGGTCTCACTCACAAAAAAAAAAAAAAAAAAAAAAAAAAAAAAAAAAAAAAAAACCGCTCTTTATGTTCTTCAGACAAAAAAACTCTGGTGTGACCCTATACTTGCCTGGTGCGTTTGATTGAAGTGGAGAAAACGCTCCGCGCGGCTTTGCTGGTAGAATTAAAAATATTTAATGCTCGACACAAATTAAGACAAAAAAATTTTGCGGTTTAACTAACTAATCCGATTTCTAAAGCGAAGAGCGTAATTTCCCCCGATTAGTAGTGTATGAATTAAGACTAGACCATCGTAGTCTTAATACACAAAACAAAACATAAAACAGATATTTTAGCTGTATACTGTAATGATTAAAAATTATAAACGTGCATCTGTTATGCATTAGTTTTTTTTTTTTTTATGAATTGTTTGAAAAAAAAATGCATAAAACTTTGCTGAAAGCACTTAACAAAATAAAAGCAAATGATTTTTATAGGTTTAGTTAATTTAAAAATAAATTCGTGGCCCAAGCGCTCATGTACCTTTGTACACTAGGACGAGTCACTGAAAAAAAGTCATATTTAACAAAATTTATGATATGTACTCGCATATATAGGTAACTGATTAATATTTCTAATCATGATGTATATGACAGATCTACTGGAAAAAATAAGATACAATTTCAGGGCTTATGTCAAAGCGGGGTCTGTGGGACATAATTTGCCCTCTCTTTGTTTAGGCAAGAGTCACTGAGAAAATATTCATTCTACATAAAAAGTCAACTTTTTATTTATCTAAACCATGACATTAGGCACGTCTGGCGAAAAAGAAAACGAATTAAAATTTTGGGGCCTATGTCAAAGCGGGGCCTGGGTATCATAAACCCTCCATTGATCCCGAAGAGGATTGATTGTATCCCTGAACAAATATTTGGTCTTTAAAAAAAATTATGATTTATTAAGCCAACTTGTTTAAGCATTCAAACCAAGATATGCGACAGTATTGGTGAAAACCAAAAATTGAAATTTGGGGGCCTATGTCAAAGCGGGGCCTGGGGCGGACCGCCCCCCCCCCCTTCAGTACGCCACTGCCTACACATGAGTATTTAGGACTGCAATTTCTAAAAACCATGAATGTGCTCCCAAACGTAACCCCCAAAGAAGGCCCTCTCAATTAATCATTCACGGTCGCCTATCGGACTTTAATTTTTAAAAAACTCTATGAGCCTCCCTTAGGTCCTGCTCCGAATATTACCGAAGTTCCTTAAAAAATTCATTTTTAAGGCTTCAATTCAGAAAAATTTTCGCGGGAGCTTTCCCAGCCCCCCTACCCCTCTAACAGTATGAAAAAGTGCCTACGATTGTGTTAATTGAATTTCAATTTTGAAAATTTGCCAGGGGAAGACTGAATCTCTCCACCCATAAACCTTACCAAAAATCTTCTAAAACTGCGTTTTCTACAGATCGAAATTTTTTCGAGGGATTGCCCCTCTCTCTCTCGCCATCATCATCGAAAAACGTCTTAAATCTCGCTTTTAATGCTTCAATTACGAAACATTTCTATGTGCGAGCCCCTTCAGAACTCCCCCCCCCCCCCCCCCTTACATCGAAGGTTGCTTTAAATTACGTTTTGAGAGCTTTAATTTCAAAATACTAGCGGTGCACTCAATTTTAACAAAAAAAAAAAGATAGCCTACAATTGCATTTTTAAGGCAATTGCATTTTTAAAAAAAGAATGGGGAGGGGCACATCTCTCTTTTGTTAATATCACCGTAAATCGTCTAAAACCGCATTTTTCAAACTCCTATTTTAAAATTTTGCCCTGGGGAGAGCCCCTGGACCCCCTTCACCTGTCACAATCAGAAATTATTCACAATTGCGTGCTTGGAGCTTGAAATTTGAAAAATAATGGGGGATGACCCCGAGTCTTTTCCTCCCTTGACATCACCATTGATCGTCTAAAACTGTTTTTCAAATAACAATCTTTTCCGCTGAAGAGCCTATGACTATCCCTGCTAAACCAGAAGCTAAATATCTCTCTCTCTCTCTCTGTATATTGGAACATGCGTTTGAAACAATTCAGGGGCCGCCAAATGCGTACCCCCCGTTTTTTGACCTAGCGATAGCCCTACATACAGGTATTTACAAATACACGTAGTGTACTACGTACCTTACATTATTTCTCCACACAGTCACCACACCGGTTCAGACATTTGTCCCATTGCAGCACTAAATTAGAGATCATCTTGTGGCATTGTGGTAAATTCTTCCGGCTGCTTGTGGAACCGCGTTCTTGGCTTCTTCGTCACGTGTGAATCTCTGTTCTATCAGAAACTTCTTCAGTGGAGCAAAAACGTGAAAATCACTAGGGCAAGGTCTGGACTGTAGGTCCCTGTGAATTGCTATGTGTTTTTGTCCCTTTCTCCATACAAAACGAAGAACTCTTCGCTGCTCATAAGCTGTGGATGTCTGAAGAACAACCGTCATCTTAAATGACTGATTGCAGCTCCGCTCTTCCGGGCAAAAGTAGATACGGCTGGTACGATTCAAGGAACAACTGTCGCAGTGCTGGGAATGTATATGTTTGCTTTGTATTCACAGCCGTATTTTGGCTAAAAAAGAATAGGCGCAAATACTTTTTGGTTTGCCCTCGTACTAGTAGTTTTAAGTGTTTGAATGTAAAGAGCGGAAGTAAACCAAAACTTGAGAGATTCAAGGCAAAATATCTAAAATGAAATGGAGATAGGAAGACCTAAAGGTATCATATATATATATATATATATATAGATTGAAAAGTAACGTATCGGTCTGAAATGTTAAAAAAAAGTTTTTATTGGGGCTTTAAACGCTTGTATTTCATACAAATAAAAATAATAGGCTGGTGAATGAGAACTTCTTCACAGAAAAACCAAGCACTCAAATGAGAAAAAGAAACTGGTAGAGGGTTTTCCATAAAATTTTTACCAATATTTTAAAACAAAAACGAAAGACAGAGATATAGCTAAAAAGGGGGAAGTGAGGGAGATCCCCTAACCTTAGTTCTTTATTTTTCGTCACCAAAGGTAGTAGAAGTGTAGTTTTGAAAGAATTGGGAATGAGAGTTTCCGAACCCCATCATCCTCTCCCTTTTCGTAGTTAATGACCTACATACACGCATTTAGGACTTCAATTACGAAATGTCTCCAGGAGAGCGCAACCGATCTCCATCAATAAGATTCATCGAATATATCGTTTTTTGGATTTCAATTTTGAAAAATTCTGGAGAACTCGCGAACCATTCCCTCCCCTCAGAGGCGTGCCCAAGGGGAAGTTTTTTAGAGCTGACTCCTCCCATTTGGGAAAAAATTATAAGTCAAATGAAGAAAATGTATATTTTTGGCTTAAATTAACTGTAATGTGAAAGTTCGTGTTCAGCGCCTTTTTTTGCAAACTTCTCTCGATGCCATACTGGGATCGACAATATCACGTAAAACTATTTGTGAAGGGGGCGAACACCCTGTACCTGTACCCCCTCAGTTAAGAATATAGAAACATTAAAACTCCTCCCTTTCTTAAAATAAATTTCTTTTCATGTTACTAATTTTCTTTTTATTCACATTTTTTCAGTGTATAATCTGTATCAAGACAAACTTGCTTTAAACAATGTTTCTCAACTCATATTCTACGGAGAATATGTTTTGTTTGCCTCTTTATAACACAGGGTTCATACTCTAATAGGATTAAAAAATTCCATGACTTTTCCAAGACTTTTTCATGACTTCATAAAAAATTAATGACTTTACTACATGAAGAGAGAACAGTACTATTAATATCAAACTTGCCTCTTTTTTTTTTTTTTTTTTGGAAATGAGCATTAGAAAAACTTTTACAGGAATGCCACTACCCAGGGGCGTACACAGGGGGTCGGAGGGGGAAGAGAGAGAGAGAGAAGGGACACCTGTTCACCGGGGCCCCAATATTTTCAAAAAGAGGGGTAGACAATATGGAGGGCGCCGTAAAAGTCATGTTTGACGGGTCCCAAAATTTCTGTGCACGCCCATGCCACTACCTCATTTAATTACAGTAAAACCTCTCTAATGCGGACACTAACGGGACATTTTTTTGTCCACAATAGAGGGGTGTTCGCAGGACAGGGGTTTAATAATGTTATTTGCATTGGAATCGGGGAATTAAAAATTGTCCGCATAAGAGGGGTGTACATTAGGAGGGGTTTTACTATTTTTACAAGTAAAAAAAAATCATTCTGTAAATATACATCATGTATATTAGCGGATATACTCGTGGATATACGTAGATACATGTACTGGTGTATACACGTAAATGCACGTATATACGTCTATCAGGTATATAATCGTGTTTACACGTAAACATACGAATATACTCGTGCTTTCATATATATTTACGTGAGTAGACACGTACAAACACGCACTGGATATATCCACGAATTAAATCGTGTATACTCGTATAAGTATGTATGTACACTTATATATGCGTATATACGTCGACTGTACACGTATATACTCAGGTATGCACGCATATACTCGAGATATCCCTCGTGTATACCCGTATATACTCGTACATATACTTGTAACTATAAAAATAACCGAAATATACAAAAATTAGGGTTTTTTGTAACGGTTTTGCAGTTTTTTTTAAAACTATGACCACTTTACCCCATGCTATGACCACTTTCCCCCATCCCAAGGGGTAAAGTGGTCATAAATACAAAGGGAAATGAAAGTGTTATAAAGCTACTTAAATTCAATATTTTTTCCTGAAATGCAATGTACCGTGTTCTTTAATAATGCAATGTAAGATAACAACAAAAAAAGTTGAAGTATTTAAAGAATTTATCGTTTTTATTATCCACCTAAATTGAAAACCTACGATTTTATGACCACTTTACCCCACCAGACCCTATATCTTTTACAAAAACTGGAATATGTTTTGAACACAAAGCTTGCCAACGGCAAAGATCTTGAACTTTTGTTATGATTTTAATTGACAAAATTTGAGTTTAAAATCGAAAAATGTTTTATCTTTAAAACTGTTCGGCATCTTTATTGTTTAGTCCAGTAATTCCCCAACTGTGCACCGGGCAGCCCTGCAGTCCTCCTAGGACCACTTCGAAAATTTACTATTTTTGCTCAACTAGTTTAGACTTATTTATGACACCTTTTTCCATTTCTTTCAGAACTGCAGGATAAATAAGGGCTATTCCATGCAGATACACGACTCATATTTATTTTTGACTGTCGGTTACAAGTCATACTTTTATTTTGGGAAGGGCGCCATGTGAAAATCTCAGTTCCAAAAAAGAGGGTCTTGACTCAAAAAGTCAAGAAATCACCATACAGTCCTGTCCTCGTTTTTTTTTTTTTTTTTTTTTTTTTTTTTTTTTTTTTTTTGTGGAGCTACAAAAAATGTGAAATCTGTCTTCATATCCATCCATCCACTAAAATACTGATTTTATGCGGCTTATTTCGACATTATACTATTTTTAATGCGCAGATTTCAAATATTACCATTATTTGTCTTCTTCCTTGCTTCTATTGCACTCATGATCGTTAGCAGAACAGGGAATTATGGTATCCGCTCTTACAGCAATTAAAGTGTACTGTCAATAAATAAAACCATTCTCGTATTCTTGATCATAGATATGTGCTGTCACTTTCACCCTCACATCCCTTTTTTATTGGGGTAACACCATGGGTCCGTTTTTGTCCTCAGAACTGAACCTTGAAGCAATAGATAAGCCACAAACGATGCCCTGGGAGTAGACCGTTTATGAAACGAGAGGGGACTAATTGCTTTATGGGGGTAATAAAAGGGAACGTTTATATAAATAAAAAAAACATTGCTATTGCATGTAAAAATATTCAAATGCAAAATCACTTCTTGGTTTCGCATAATTTATTCCATATAGCTAAAACATTGTTTTGGAAAATAAGAAAACGACAGAAGGGCGCCTTTCGAGAGGGCGCACCGGGAAAAGTCCCGGTCAAGTCTATGGCCAGTCCGGGCCTGCCTGTACCCCCTCAGTTAAGAATATAGAAACATTAAAACTCCTCCCTTTATGAAAAAGTGGGCACGGGATTGCTTCCCCTAATACAGTTTAGTATGTTCCTCGATTTAATAACTTTTTTCAGTCCGTTCAGATAATCGTTCAATCGAGGTTATACTGTATCCTGTAAGATCATCAAAATTTTGTTTTAAGGGCATTAAATTCGTAATCTTTTCCGGAGCCCTTGAATCCACTGTTGTCATCATCGAATATTATCTACCAATGTGTTTCGGGATTTTCAATTTCAAAAAATTACCGAAGGAGGGCCCCCGAACCTCGCCTCCCACTGACCTAACCAAGATCGTCTAAAGACTGAAATTTGAAAGCCAACTTCGAACATTTTCCAGACTAGCGTCCCCCCCACCCCCCTCTCGCCAACATCAGTAAATTTAGTCTGAAATTTTGTTTTAAGGGTGTCAATTTCGAAGAATTTCCCTGGGAGAGCCCCCGAAAACTTCTTTGGCTCTCCCAAGAATCATTAAAAGTCGACTAAAACTATGTTTCTGGAGCGCCAATTCCGATAAAACTGCAAGTTCCCTAACGGCGTTTTTAGAGCTGCAATATAATTTCCCAAAAGAGCCCAGAATTCCTCTTTCTCTAGCATTATCGCGACCAGGGGTGCCCACAGGGGGGATTAGGGCGCAAGTTGCGCCATCAAAATTTTTGGGGGGGATTTTTTTTTCAGAAGTTTTTTCTTTTATTAGGACATGAAATTTTTGAATTTCGAAAGAAAAAATATTTAAACTCATTCAATAAGAAATAGATGCATTAATAATACTTTTTCCGCGTACTTTTCAGGGCCGTCGCCGTAGCAAGCCCCCCCCCCCCCCTGTTTTTTAGAATCGCAGCCGCCAATTTCATTTTAGCGATGCAAGTAACGAAGAAAAAGGAAAACTCTTCGTTGCTTTAAAAAATTAAAATAGTAATTATAAATAAGTGAAATAATCGTGACAAAAAATATTTTTTCTGTCAAATTTGAATAGAAAATGTAATCTTAAAATACAATTTAGGAACATCCATGAATCTCTTTTATCAAGACTATCTAAGTAAGGGCCGTGGAAATGCCCTTCAAACATTTCTATTATCACAAAAAAAAGTATTCAGTACAGTACACTCTTCACTAGGCCGCTGAGTGCGTATATCTATCTGCCAAGTCGGAAACTATGGGCTCGGCTCGAATTAAAATATTGTGCATAGAGTAAAATTTGAATAATGGGAGGGAGGACAGGCAACCAAACTAACATGTTGCACGCTTTGTCTCTCGGCGGCCCTGGTTATACAAAACCATGCTTCATGGTTCTGCAGAAAAAAAAAAATAAATAAAAATACTTTAATAAATAGGAAAGCCCATAGGATAGGGGTCGCCGAAACATTCCCATACGTATATCCTTTTTTTTTTTTTTTTTTTTTGATGAAAAATGTTGTCCTGAAAATCATTGCTAAGTGGAGAAAAATTTAATGTTCGCCGAAATAAATTTGAAATAGAGAGATAGAAAAAAAAAACAGTTAAATGCAAAGAGAGATTCAAAGTATTATAATGAATACTCACACCAAAAGTTCTAAATGTTTGAATGTAAAAATCGTAAGTAAATCAAAGTTTGATCAAGAGTGGCATAGTTAAAATAAAATGAAGTGGAATAGAGACCTAAGGTATCGCAGAAAATTACCACATCCGTTCAAAATATTAAGTCCTTTTCTAAGGCCGCAAACGCTTGTATTGAAAAAAAAAAAACAAAAATATTATGCGGGAAATTGAAAACTTTATTATGGAAAATCCAAGCAAATAATCGTGTTTGGCAAAGGAAAACTGGAAAAAAATATTACCACAATATGTTAATCAATTATTGAAATTTACAATGAAGATAGGAGGGACGCAGTCAAACTGAAAGGAAGAGTGGGGAACTCCAAACCCTTCTTTTTGCGTCATCAAAGCTGGCCTGGAAGTGAGTTTTTAAAACTTAGGTTTTGAAAAAATCTCGTGAAAACTTTCTCAAACCTCATCTCTTACCCTAACGTCATTAAAGATGGCCTACACCTTAGTATTTAGGACCGCAATTTCGAAAAACCGTGAGATTGCTCCCAACGTAACCTCCGAGAAACGCCCTCTCAATTAATCATTCATCATCATTCAAGGTCGAATAAATTTTGTCTTTTGGACTTTAATTTAAAAAAAAAACTCCCTGAGGCGTCCCGAAACTGTCGTTCTCCAAATATTACCGAAGATCCTCAAAAATTTCATTGTTAAGGCTTCAATTCAGAAAAATTTTCTGGGGAGATCTCCAAAACCTTCTACTCCTCTAACAGTATTTAAAATCGTCTACGATTGCGTTAATTGAATCTCAATTTTGAAAATTTGCCAGGGGAGGAGTCCATATCTCTCCAACCATTAACATTACCAAAAATCTTCTAAACCTGCGATTTCAACAGATCGAAATTTTTTCGAGAGAATGTCCCCCCCCCCCTCGCCAACATCATCGAAAAATGTCTCAAATCTCGCTTTCAATGCTTCAATTACGAAACATTTCTGGTCTCGAGCCCCTTCAAAACTCTCCCTTCCCCTTTCATCCTAGTTTGACTTAAATTACGTTTTCGGAGCTTTAATTTCAAGAAACTGGGGATGCACTAAATTTTAACAAAAAAAAAAGTCTAGAATCGCGTTTTTAAGGCTTCAAAATTTAAAAAAATTTCGGGGGGAGGGCATCTCTCTTCCCCTTAATATCACCATAGATTATCTAAAACTGCATTTTTCAAACTATAATTTTCAGATTTTTCCCGGGGGAGAGCCTTTAGACTCCCTTTACGTGTCACAATCACAAATAATTCACAGTTGGGAATGCGTACTTGAAGTTTGCATTTTGAAAAAGTATAGAACGATGAGCCTGTGTCTCTTCCTCCCATAACATCACCATAGTCGTCTAAAACTGTTTTTATCATATAACAATCTTGAAAATTCCCGGGGTGAGCCCCGGACCCCCTCTTCTGAACATAATTAAATATAACGTACAATTGTGTTGAGAACTTAAATTTGGAAAAATTATTGGGAGAGGCTATCCTGGACCTTCTCTCCCCCTTCCTCCCAAACTTAAAATATAGTCTGGGAGGAAGGGTTAAAAGAGGAAGGTTCTTTTAACTTTGGTTAACAAAGGTTCTTTTAACTTGGCCTAACAAAGTTAAAAGAGGAAGGTTCTTTTAACTTTGGCACTTCTTGACATTCACAAGATTAATGTTTTTTCCAAGAACTATCACACCTCCTGGTCGAGTTTTCACAAATAAAAGTTAATAAGCTGAGCACTTATAAAAGCTCTCGGCTTCACAACAGGTATGCCTGGTTTTTGATCAAATGTAATAAGAAATGATAAGATTTTGTTGTACCGAAGTTAAAACTTTGGCAGAAAGCTTTCAAACCATGGAGTACATGTGTCTGGACAATATTTTCAAACACAAGTTTACAGGTTTTCCCCCCAAAATTTAACAAAGGGATTTTTCAAAAAACTAACAAAATCCAAAAAATTAACAAAAATTGAGAGGCCAGGAGTGCTTAAAATCCAAGAAACTATCGGGAAAAGCAGGAGTGTTGGCAGTTATTATACTAGAAGCTAATTGAAATATGCTTAATGCAAAATATATAAGGCTTGGAGTAATCAATGTAATTGATTATACTTTTGTGTCATCTTAACCTACTTACTGAAAATCCCTGTAATCGCAGTCAGTCAATTTGTAATTGCAATTTCACCCTGTAATCAGGATTACAAATTCAAAAAAATAGTTTATGTATTTAAAATCGAAGATAAGTGGCAGAAGATGATTGGATACTCATTTAGAGCCCATGACCGAGTCCGTCTCCATCTTGAGCCTGAAGAAAATTCCTGCCAAGATTTACATTAAAGCTAACAACAAGGACAACATTAGGACTTTTTAAAGACAACAAAGTTCCTTCAAGCGGTTGTAGACAAAATAAGTGCCACTAAATTTGATGAAGACTGGAACCTAAAATTGTCTGCTTGGAGAAGTTATAGCCTTCCGCTATAATTATCAAATCATAGTTCCAAAGGTCATTTGAAATTATACAGGTGTAAGGAATAATCAGGTGAAAGGACTTGAACCGAAGCATTTCTCAGAGGAATGAAATGTAAACTTTTCATTTGGACAAAAAAAAAGTGAGGCTATACAAAATGGTCCTAATGAAGTTCGTAAGAAAATATTCAAGAACTTGACTACTTTTAAGTTGAAGATGATTTGTTTTTATTATATGTTGCACTTGAAAAATGTGATTATATCGATGAGTAATTATCTCTTAATTTATCAAATCTTTGTATATCATTAATTTTTAGTTAATCAATTATATTAATAGCAAAATCATAAGCACCTTTTCCCCCAAAAGAACTTCCCTCAGCAACAACCTCAATATCCTGAATCTCTCAGAAAGATTTAAAAGAATTTCAATTGTGTATTAATAGTCAAATTGAGATAACAACATTCAACTTAGAACATAAAATTAGCTTTGAAGAAGTACATTTGCAACACAAGTAATACAAAAATTAACAGTGGATGACAAAAAATTTATTTAGAAATGTACAAAGCATCCACAAGCAATTCATTTAGGAGTTAGAATTAGGTCCTTTTTTCCTTCCAAAAGTAACAACAACATTTACAAATCTCCTATTGAATTGCATCCTACGCTTAGCACGACCAGTCTTCTTTTTCTTTTTTTCCTGTTTTTCAACCTGTTAAAATAAACCAGTGTAAATTAAAGACACAGGTAACAAATACACTTGTTTAAGTAAAGTGAAAATATTGCAGCAAGGGTTTTACTTTAGGTGTTTGTCCTTTTACTTTACCAGCACGAGCAAGGGAACCATGAACTTTGCCTGTAAAAAAATTCAAAACAAGAATGTAGTTCAAGAACAGCAATCAGAATTTTTTTTTTAATTGAATATGTTTTCAAATGAAATAAATACAATAAAATAGGAAAATACAAATAAACAAGCTACCCAAATTTTGAAATAACTAATGCTTAAAGTGGCTATTTGTTGGGCTTTGAATTATTCACTATCACATTTTATGGTCAAGCGTATTTGAGAAATTTCCACGCAGTCAAGTTAAATCTGTTAAAATAGCTTCCACTAATTGAAAATTCACAAGAGGCAAAAGAATTTAAACTTCAAAACCTGCATGCAATTTTAGGCAAAGCACAAGCTCGATGTTGACAAACACCCTATAATAATTTCTATAATAATTCAGTGAAATAGAAGTCTTAAATAAGTTAAATGTAAAAATATGTACTAAATTTGGCACTGCTTTTCAAAAAAAAAAAAAAATCGAATCTTTTCAGTGAAGTAAAGCATTTTGGTGTATACAAATAAAATTGGAGAGACCTTTGCGAAAGCATCAGCAATCTCTCTCTTTTTTTTTTTACTGCTAATGCATAGCCTATGACAGGAAGTTAATTAGCAAAATTTCAGCTTTAAAACTTTTTCAAGTCTTTTTTTTTTTTTTTTTCAGAATGATTTGCAGTGATGAAACAGCAAGTTTTGTGTCAAATCTTTCATTTGTTCTTAACTTTTTTGAATTTACCGCTTTTATCAGCTTTGTTTTTATTTATCAAATCATTTGATTTCAAGTACAGTAGAACCTAACCGAAACTCGATTAATCGAGCTTCGATTAACTGAGGTTTCTGTTAGCTGAGCCGATAATGAAGTCTATTTTTCAGAGAAAATAACGTAAATTTTATGAACTGATAAACTTTTTATTTGAATATAAAAATATTTTCTGGGAATAAGTGGGGATTTTAATGCATCTTTTAATACCTAACTTGGCATTGTACAAAAATTCAATTGATTCTTTAAATCTTAATACAAGTTATTTTCCTATTTCAGTTTTTTAACTATAAAATATTACTTTTTATATGTTCATTTTCATCTCTTAAAAATATTCTATTCTATTTTTAATTAATACATTTTAAAAGTTTGCGATTCTGACCACATTTGTTAAAAAAGTTTCTATTAACCGCGAGTTCTGACATCCGAGGCACTAGCGGTCCCAATTAGCTCGGATAACCGAGGCTCTGCTGTAACATATTCCCAATAACACAAGACACAAGTCTTTTGTTTGACAGCCCTCAGACAATTAAAAATATTCTTCTTTATTCTCTACTTCTACATACATTTCTTAATTTATTACAGGAATAAACAAGGCAGGTTTCAACATAAACCAAGACTATGGAGTGGTTGAACTCTCACTGAAAATGGCTCGTTTTAGCTGCTTTCACTACACGGAGACCAGCAGACAACAAAAGTCACATTATTTATGGCCCGCATAGAACATTTCTCTTATAACATAATTTGCATGCTCAAAACAAGGACAACAGCTGAGACAGCAGTGTTTGCTGATGAAACCAACATCAGATGTTAAACACAAAAAATGCAATGCTTTTTATTAGATCTGAAAACATATATTCATCACCTGGCAAAAGTAGAAAAAAAAAGAAAGATCCAAAATAATCAACTGGCCCCTTTCCCATGTATATTAATTTCTTAAAATAAATTTCTTTTCATGTTACTAATTTTCTTTTTATTCACATTTTTTCAGTGTATAATCTGTATCAAGACAAACTTGCTTTAAACAATGTTTCTCAACTCATATTCTACGGAGAATATGTTTTGTTTGCCTCTTTATAACACAGGGTTCATACTCTAATAGGATTAAAAAATTCCATGACTTTTCCAAGACTTTTTCATGACTTCATAAAAAAATTAATGACTTTACTACATGAAGAGAGAACAGTACTATTAATATCAAACTTGCCTCTTTTTTTTTTTGGAAATGAGCATTAGAAAAACTTT
Organism: Uloborus diversus; assembly: GCF_026930045.1. Lineage (NCBI taxonomy): Eukaryota > Metazoa > Arthropoda > Arachnida > Araneae > Uloboridae > Uloborus > Uloborus diversus. The sequence continues at coordinate 129,971,409 of NC_072736.1, forward strand.
TACAGGAATGCCACTACCCAGGGGCGTACACAGGGGGTGGGAGGGGGAAGAGAGAGAGAGAGAAGGGACACCTGTTCACCGGGGCCCCAATATTTTCAAAAAGAGGGGTAGACAATATGGAGGGCGTCGTAAAAGTCATGTTTGACGGGTCCCAAAATTTCTGTGCACGCCCATGCCACTACCTCATTTAATTACAGTAAAACCTCTCTAATGCGGACACTAACGGGACATTTTTTTGTCCACAATAGAGGGGTGTTCGCAGGACAGGGGTTTAATAATGTTATTTGCATTGGAATCGGGGAATTAAAAATTGTCCGCATAAGAGGGGTGTACATTAGGAGGGGTTTTACTATTTTTACAAGTAAAAAAAATCAGTGTGCACCTAAAAAACTAAACTATTCTTCTTTGCCTTTTTTATTTAAGTAAAGTGAATATACAATGAATAGAATACAATGATACTTTAATGTCTAATATTTTTTTTTTAAAGTAAAGCGACATTCTTTAAAAAAAAAAGAGAAAAAAAAATCAGTAGTGAATAAATCTTCTGATTAAAATGTACTTGTTCACTTGTTTAAATCTTCAAATGCATATAAATTAATAGGTTCAGTATATCCAGAGCATAGCACTTGATTCCTGACATTGAACGTAGCAGTGGGTCACATGGATTAGTTTTGCGGGCTGTATGTTGGGCACTACTGTTTTAGAGAATAAAATTTCCCTATTTCTACATTCAATCACCCGAATAAAGATCTTTGTTTTCTAAAACATTTAACAAATTAAGATGAACTCTGATAAATTGAATAATAAAGTTCTTACGAGTGATGGAAATAAACTCGGATGCAATTGAATTGCGTTTTTTGAGTAGGCGTGGCAAAATGAAGAACTACTACAATACTACAGAATATAAAATCAAAGAAGTGTGGAAAATAATGATGAATTCAAAATGAGTGATGTCCAAGCAGTAAAATCATATTGCAAAAAGGACGGACGGCTGCTACAGAAATGGATGCAATGAGATTTCAAAATTCAGGTTTGTTTTTGAGATCATTCAGTTTTCCAGTTGTAATAGCTTTTATGCACAATACTGTTAAATCACTCAAGATTTTTACCATTCTTTTAGCTGCTGTTACTTTCTCTTTACCCAAGACATTTTTCCATGACTTTAAATAAATTTCCATGACTTTGAATGAAAATTTCAATTTTCCATGACTTTTCCAGGTCTGAAATTTGCTAATTTTTTTCCCATGACTTTCCAGGATTTCCATGACCTGTACGAACCCTGATAACATGTCAACAAATGTTGTTCGATAAAAACATATTTATTTCAAAAATTATGCTTGCACAGAAATATTATTAACAAAAACAAATGCTGAAGATAACTGGAAAAAAAACAGAAAAACGCTAAAATTACACTCGACATGTCGCGTTGAAGAAATCCAAATGTTTGCCAAAAATGTTATGCATTTACCACATAACAGCAAAAAGTGCATGATTTTTAACATTTAAATTGGAAACATAAGCCTTAATTACTGGGAGGGGTGGGGGGGGGGGGAGACAACAGACAGCAACTTTTGTTGATTGTAACATGTAAGCAGTAAAAAATAGGTAGTGTTTCCAAACATTCCTAATTGAATGCACTGAGAAAATGTAAACTTAGTAGTAGATGGAAAGAAGGAAAATTTGTAACATACTACTCAATTTAAGTATTCTCAATAATTAAATCAGGATTAGTGTCTCAAATTGTTCATTTTGTTTAACACTAACCATTTTCAACTAACATCAAAATCCATTGCATTGGTAAGTTGTAATTGCCTTCACAATATTCTCAGGGATGACATTTTTCTGGCTTTTGGGTTCCTTTTCTTGAGTCTTTCTTAATTTCTGTTTCAAGCCTCATATCATTCCTGTATTCTAACACATTATACCTTGAATTGACTTATTTTAATCATTATTTCAATGATTCATTTTTTTAAAACTTTATTTTAGTTGGTTATTTCTATGTAAAATCACCCATATAAATATGGTTTCACAACAATAGTCTTTGATTTTAATGAAATGTTAGCACTTATATGTTTGAATGAAGTTGTACAAACAAGTTATAGTAAATTTCAAATGTTTTAGGTTCAACAGTCTGTTAAAAGTTAGTCGGATTTCATCATTATGATAGAATGAGGAAACTGCAAGTCTTTTGTAGCAAATAAATTGCCTTCATTGTTTACGAACGAGTATTAATGAATATTTTTTATAAGTACAAATTAATAGATAAGGAATAAAAATAAAACATTCAAACCATTCACGCAAGATCTTACCTCATGTAAGACCTCATATAACCTCAAACAGTATTATGCCTAATTAAATATTAAACACTGGTCAGAAAAGAAGAAAATGTCTTATAATTGTGCTCTGACTAATGCATATTACTCATATTTGAATCATAACTGTAAAAGTAGCTAACAGAGGAAAAATGATTAAAACAGCTAATGCGAATTTAACTCCAGTAAAAGTGATAGAAATGTAAACTGAAATATTAATATAAATAATGAAAGAAACATTACTTTTAGTCTACATATTGTAATTATAATATAAGAAATTAAAGAGTGATTTGAGGATGCATTTATTATTTTGAAGACTTTAGTTTGCACTACAGTGGAGAACCAATTATCCGGGAAGTTCGGGACCATAGCTATCCCGGATATCTGAATTTGCCGGTTTTCTGGATCGCTAAAAAGAGTTTTTGGCCGTTTTTTTAAATAAAACTTAAATTACTATGATAAATAGTAATGCATATTAAAATAAGAAGAAAACAGTTCGGAAATGCATATCAATATTGAAACATTAAAAACTACTAGTGAGAGAATAATTTAAACACCAAACACATTAAGTTATTTAATAAGATCAGAGACCCTCACATTCATTTTGAAAAGGAAAGAAAAACACCAATTTTCAATGTTTTAAAATGAAAGAGAATGAAGGGAAGGTCAAGAAACAAGTTTTTGAATGTAAATGTGCGATTCTTCTCCTATAGTGTATGAGAGAATTTGTTTTCATAAGCGCCTTTTTTTTTTTTCACTTTTTTGTAAAGATTTGGCGTTTGCGATTATTGATAACTATTGTTTTTGCCATTAAGTTAATACCAATTGAAATTTAATTTATGAGTTCCTGCAGCTTTATTACAGTTTTGCATTTAACGATTTCCAGATTCAACCATCAACTATCCAGAAAATTCGAGAATCGCGACGTTTCACGCGGTTTTTCGATGTCACTTCCACTCTAAACGGTTTTAATTAAAGGCCATTCAATAAAATATTGCATTATAATGTGACAATATTCATTTCTTTAGTTTTCAGTTGGAATGAAAGACAAAAATTTCAGACTTACTTGTATACTTTCAAGAAAATATTCCAGAAATTTTTCCCTGCGTTAAAAACAACCCTTTGAAGTTCATTTTTGTAAACATTTTCCCGAGTTATAGATAAGTAATATGGTATTTATTAAGAAACCGCCCATTTTCTTTTAGGCATTTAAAAAAAAAAAATGCTTAGTTTTTCAAAAATTGCCAAAAATGTGTATTTTTAAAAAAATGGCGGGAAAATCGGCAAAAGATTGCGGGTTTTCTGGTTCCCGAATAAAAGGTTCTGCACTGTAATTGAAAATATCAGATATATATCAAGATATTGGATATTTCCAAACATATGATATTTTTGAACCCTGCTTTGAAACCTATTAACAAAGTTATTTTTTTTTCATGTGCAATACACAACATTAAAAAATAAACAAAAATAAAACTGCTTTTCCTCTCTACATTTGTGATCATGATTGTTTAATAAATATGGATCTATGCAAAAAATACCAGAATTTTTTTTTAAAATAATTTTCCACAAACACATGAAACAATTTCATGATTTTTTTTTAAACTCTTAATTTTAAGTACCAGGAGTGTTAAGTATTTGACTTTGAAAAGGTTGAAATAAATACCTCCTTTCAGTCCTACAGAAATATCAACAGTTGCACCATCTTGCAAGCAGTCTGCAATATTTAGGTCATCATCCAAAGGAATACCACCATAGTAGAGCAGTTGTTCTTCTGAAGAAATACCTTCAACTTCTTCTATGTATGACTATAATTAAACTTCATATTAACAAGATACATATGACATTCATGCAGGCATAAATGTTTGAACTTGAAAAAAAAGAAAAAAAAATCAACACTTCATGTGAATCAAAAACTATTGCAATAAAAATAAGCACAGATAAATACATACGCATTAAGGTTTTTAAAATGTACAATAAAATAAATTAAAAAGACAGAAACTATGATAGATCGATTTTGAATTTGTGTTAGGTATTATAAAAAGACATTTAAGTGACGAGATTTTTATGAAACGCATGAAAATCATTCAAATCTTTAAAAAATAATAACAAAAGGAGTAATTTCCAGAGAAATTTTAAAATTCAATACATTAACAAAAAGCTTATTTCAGATTTAGTTCTATCACTAGCTAGTAAAAAGTAAAGAATGAAAGTTCTATTATACATTAGAATTTCAATACTCTACCAGCTATAAAAATCCTGAAAAAAAAAAAGGAACAAATTCTGCAAACCAGTAAGCATGAAAATATACTGGTCTGCATGATGGTCCACATAAAACTGAATGTAGTTCAGTTTTATGTGGTCATGTGTAAATTATGAAGGAACATATTGGGCCATTCCACCGTCACGTGCGGGACAAAAATACGCTTAAATTTCATTAACATTTCGCCATATCTCTTAATATTTTAATGAACAGGGGTAAGCAATTTTTTAAATCTTTACATTTGATACAAAGATACTCCTGACAAAGTTATATTTTTATTTAACAATTTTGTGATTTAGAATAAAATTTGTTTACATGCGTCACGTGTGGGACATCCAAAGTCAACCTCTGGTAACTTGCTTATAAATAAGCTCATATTTTTGCTCTAATAATACAGCAATGACGAAACAAATTGCAGATTTTTAAAGCTACAATTCCAAAGTAAAAGAAACATATCTTATTAGTTTAGAAATAATTATTTAAACCATTGAAAAAAATTATGTATATGCCCATTCCATTGAAAATGGTCATTTTTTCCCGCACGTGACGATTCCTATATTTCATAAAAAAGAATTAACTTTCGAAGAAAGTTTTTGCTTAAGAAGTCACACATGCGTTTGTGATTTCTTAAAAAACAAACTTTTGTTCATCATCCTTTTAAATTATTACTTTTTATGAAATATATGAAGCGTCACGTGCGGGACAAAATTACCGTTTTCCGTGGAATGGCCCTATTATGTGTAAATCAAATATGTTCCTTCATAAATTTATAAGCATTTTATTTACATTTTTTTAAATTTAATAGTAAGGATGTTAATTTTTAATAAAATTTATTGTTCAGAGTGCTGGAAGAATTTCAAATTTAAAAGGAAATTATCGTCATCCTTTATTAACTGCTCATCCCTCACATTACAGCTAGTGATTGCTAAAGTGGAGGTTATATCCACTAAATTATTGCATATATGGGTTGTCCATAAATGTCACTTTTTTTCAACTTTCAAGTGTGCATCAAACTAGACAACACACACAGTAGTTACTCTATACTATAAACCTGTTAAAATGGTGCAACTTGTCTGATGATGAATTAAGTGTAAATGATACACTACCCCCCCCCCCTTCTCCTTATTTTCTTTTGCTATTGAAAGCAACCTTATTGTTTGAGAAGCAGGTGGCTCATCATCATTTCCGAATGCATTTATCTCTTTTCAATAGTTAGAGATTACATGTTCTCTCCTTAAAGTGTTTAACGATCAAGAATCAACAGAGTCATGACACTATCATGGTGCTTGACATCTTTTCAGCATTTTTATAGCCTCTCCAGTTCTACTGCTATCCCCTCACAAAAATTTGCTTTGATGATAAAGAATCTTACTCTTTTGAACAGAGTTAACATGAGACCACTAGAAAGGATAATGAATATATTTGAAAAAAAAAAAAAGAAACATGATAGAGTGAAGCCACAAAAGTGGAAGTGTGGAGAAGCGAAAGAAGACTTGAATCATTTCTTCAAGAATATATTTAAATCATATGTTATTCTTTCATATCATTAGAATGCATAAACTTCAAAAATGAAACTGGTCAATAATTTTGCATGAATCAAATTAAAGAATATCTATGCTTTTTCCAAATCCCTTCATAAAACACTACATTACTGTCTCTTCATATAAGTTAATAAAATTAGCTCTTTCACAAAAGCATTTTGATAAAAACAGCTATATCTTTAAACTTTAAAGCTCCTTCAAGTCACAAGATAATAGAACACTTGTATGAAAAAAATTTTAGAACGGACAGGATAAAAAACCTTAAATTTTGGGGGATTAACATCTTTGATTCAGACATTGAATGATTTGAATTTACACAAGATAGGAAAGAGACAAATATTGAGAGAAAAAAAAATTACGCCATTACCATCTTTTTACTGTATATCTTAAGATTAACAAGAATAATATTTTCCTATGTTTAGAATCATCCAAGAAGTGCATTATCTAGACTTACTTTTAAAGAAGAAATTGTTCCTTCATTCACTTGCAGTGAATGTGTATCTTGACTTCTCAAAAATATTTGCATCTTTCAAGCTGAAAAATCAAGACGTAAATAGATAAATAGCTCTGTATAATATATAGAAAATATATCTTATTAAATAATCACAACTGATGTAACATAAATTAAAAATTATACTTTGAATCTAACAGTCGCGAAGAATGAAATAGTTGCTGAGCAGAAAATAGCTTTTAAAAACTGCATATTTTTCAAAAATTTCATTTCAACATATTCAAAACGAGCTTCCGATAAAATTCCCGAATAGATTTTTGTTAAACGTTTCAATTCTAGTAAAAAGCATGCCAACTTTAAAGCACTGACTAATACATTGATTAAATTTATAAGTAAAAATTCAGTTGAAGTAATAAATAAGCAATTGAAAGTACGATCTTATAAATAAACTCTACGAATGTGAAACAAGCGATACTACTCGGTGAGTTAGGCTTCGTGTATATTTTGTAATCAACTGGCGCAGCAAGAGGATAAAACTGAGAAATATACAAAATGCACAGTTCATTAAATGAAATACAATGTAAATAATGAAAATATATAATCACTTACATTTAAAACTGAGAGAAAATTTCAATTCCGTCACCAAAAACCACGAGTACACACGCAATTTTGCGAAATAAATTTTCTAAGTGTTGAGTTGAGTTTCATTTTGCTGATTCCGCGAGTAAAATTATGATCATTTTGGAAGAAACAAAATTGCAAATCAAATTTATTTAATTTTTTCTGATGTAAAACCGCGCAGAAAAACTTTTCAAAGACTTTTGAATTTAATATATATATTGTAGAACTTCATCTTTGTCATAAAAGTGGCAACAGCAATGTTCCATGCTTGGCTTTTGAATTGAATGTAAACAAACAATTTCGGCTATGCTCATATGCTTTATATTTCTTTAAGAGAGAAAGTTACAACCCAAAGATTATAATACAATATTCCAAAAAACTGTTGAATGTAAAACATACGTCCTTTGCTCAAAGTATATAACTTTTTATTTATTTTGTAACAAAGAAAAAAGATCTCATGTCAATCATCATTACCCAGAGCTAGATCTAGAGGGACCCTTGCCCCGGGCGAAAATTCTAGCTATTTCTGTGGGGGTTTTTTTCAGTTGAAAATCGATATAAAAACGGGAAGGAAGTGCAGTAAGGTGGGTAGTTTCAAATTTTTGCTCGAAAAATCAAAGATCCGGCTCTGTCATTGCCTCTTTTCTTAAGTGTTTGACATGCTTTTCGTGTAGGTTTAATTTTATGCGATTTTAAAAGTCGACATTCATTTTTTGTGCGGTAGTTAATACCATTTTGTGTTTTTAAAATTTGTAATTGTCTTCCGCAAAATAGTTAAAGCCGGAGTTTTAAGAAAATCTTCATTATTAAAACGTAGTCAACCAATAATAATTTTGTAATTTGATAAGAGCAAGTCATACTTTTTTGAATCTGATGTGTTCTGTAAAAAAAAAATCTTTCATAAAAAAAAATCATAATAATTCAAACTTTGGTGCGACAAAATAAGATAACTTTGTTGCACAACTGCCCAGGACCTTCTAAGGCTCTAATAGCTGCTTCTAGTTCATGGGGTTTCGTTTTTCTGAGTGTCTAGAAGTCAAAGTTCAGATTTTTTGTCTGCAGTAGTTTTAAAAACAAAAAATAAACTAAAACAAAAAAATTTTGAAATATTTGATAATTCAAAGTGGAAACTGATAATCGGGACTCTACTGTATTTTAATATTGAAGCAGGTAAAGAAATTTGATTTTTCGTACACTGGTATGTTATTAAGTAAATGTATATTTAAAAGCAGTAATAGATTGAAGAACTTTATTAGTGTTTGTAAAGGAAATTTAATGAACAAAGGAGAAAGAAACACGATTGGTGCCCGGAGAATTCCTTTGCTAGAATACTAAACGTTTTGGAAAATTAAATTTGAAAAATCCTACTTGTCACCCTCTCTTTCATTTGTTTTATCCCTTTTTTCCTCTACCTATTTTCTTACATAAATTTTCTCATTTGACTTAGTTTCTTCAAAAATCGGAAATGAGTGACAATGAAGAAATTACTCTTTCTGAACATGCATTAAAGGCACTTCAAGAGTTTTACCATGAGCAAGAAGAGTTGAAAATTTCCCAAACTGTTTGTAAAGAGCATTTATTGGCCGAAGATTGGGTAATGTATTTCATTCAAACAATGACCTACCAGGGGTCTGTCCAGGATTTTTCACAAGGTCCGTTTTTTGTGAAAAATCAAATAATTTTGTGAAAAATGAATTAATTTTGTGAAAAATCAAATAACTTCGCAAAAAAAAAAATTGTTAAAACGAAATTTTAGAATTAAGAGATGGCACAAACTGCATCAATTAAACTTAAAGTTGAGTGCTTTCCTCTTCTATGTCGAGAAAATCATTCTGGAGTGTTTTTCCGATATTTGGCCCGGGGGAGAGGGGGGCATCGCCCTCTCAAGTATCAATATTTATCTACCCTTCTACATTATGTTAAATTATATTAGAAATATTTCTGTACAGCATTTAAAATAATTGTAACAAAAAAATAAATAAATAACATAAAAATCAGAATAGGGGGTTCAGCATTTAACTTTTTGACCCAAGACACTCTTAAAAAGCACAGAATTTCGTTTAAAACTTATAAATTCCGTGATTTTAACAAAAATAAAAGGATATTTTAATAGTTTACCTCTTAACAAAGCGTAATAATCATCAAAAATTCGAAAAATCGGATTCCCATAGCGGATGCAAAGAGATCGCAATTCTCAAAGTGAAGGCATCAAAAGTATAAAAACGGCTTGTAAAAAAATATTTTTGATAAAATTATTTTAAATTTGCATTTTAGAGTCCTATGATAAACATTTCATTAATATCTGTGGACACAGTTGACGCAAAAAAAAAAAAAAATAATAATAATAATAAATAAATAAATAAAATAAAATAAAATAAACCATCTATTCAGCATTTTAATTTTTGACTCATAACAGAAAATGGAATTTTGCTTTAAAAACTTGAAATGAGAGTTTTAACAGAAATAAAGAGACTTTTCATTTATTTGCATCCTAATAAAGCGAAGTTAGCTTGAAAAAAGAACAAAATATGATTCTCATATCGGATGTTAAAAGATTGCATTTTTCAAAATGTAGACATCTAAAGAAAAAAAAACGGTAATTAAAAGAGTTTATTTAAAGTTAATCATCCTTGTTAGCATCAAAAAATCAAAACCCATATAATTTTCTCCCATAATAACAATTCAACATCGCACCGCACGCATCCGTAAAAACGCAAATATTGACAAGCTGGTAAAATGATGAGAATATTTTCGAGTCAAGTCATTATAAAGCTTCAACGCCAGACGCTAAGTGGTGATAATTTTGAAGTTGGTAACCGTATCTGAAGCGATCATATTTTTCTCCCACCCTTACTATCCCTTTGCAGTTCTAAGTTCATTTCGCAGATATATATTATTATTGTTTATTAAATCATGAGCGGGGGGGGGGGGGAGAAAAGTGCTTACCAATGCCTTTTCAGAAAAGTTTACAACAACACCGCTGCTAATTAGCTGTGATAAAACAAACAACCATTATATTTATTTAGCAGTAGCAATTATTTGCATCACAAGAGTGCCGATTTTTTTTTCTTTTTTTTTGTTTCAAAATTAGCCGATTTTGTATAAGCTGATTCCTCTAATTTGACTTTAAAAAAAGGTTCCAAAAATTATCGGTTTATACACAGAAATATGCGTTATTTTGCTTTCAGATTTGCTCTTTCAATAAACAATTTGTAAAAGATTAGATCTTGTTTATCAGAATTTTGTGAAGGGTCCGTTTTGTTTGATCGGGATTTTGTGAAAGGTCCGTTTTGGTTGACCGGGATTTTGTGAAAGGTCCGTTTTGGTTGATCGGATTTTTGTGAAGGGTCTGTTAACGGACCCAAATATCCTCTGGCCAGACCCCTGCCTACCATTATGCATGCATTCATTAGTGTACTCAAAATTTTCTCATGAGTTCTCATTTCAATCGTTTGATCATTCAGTCCTTATGTGTAGTGCCCATAACATTGTACAGGAATGCCCATAAAAATATTGGAGGGATGCATTTAATTTACTTTATTAAAATGCAAACAAAACAGTCCTATGAGCTGCAACGTCAGCCTTACTTTCATGAGTAATCCTCTAAATTAGTCATTTAAAATCATTGAAAAGTCTTGATATCCACCATTTTCTGCGTACGCCCTTTGCAGAATATGTTCTAAGTTTATAAATAGCTTTAAAAAAATTTTATAAATTTATTTGTTATTAAATTTTTAAAAGGCAAAAAAAAAAATCTATATTAAACAATGAAAAATTGCTTTTTTACAAACACAACTCACATATTTTTCAATCATGATGTTTTAGCAATCATCAGTCTTACATTTACAAGTTTGGAGGCCATTGTAACTCATTTATTGTGTGCATTTTTGCATCCCCTTTGAGGCCCTCATGGTCGTAGGGGGATTGAAACACAGTACATAAATCTAATATTTAAAAAGTTATTTTTCTTCTGTCATAGAAACAATTAATTGTGGCCACCCCAAGCTAGATATTTCATCAGTGTTTTTTTTCCCCCAACAACCAGTGCTGTAATGGGGTTGTTTCTAAAATTTTAAAAGTATTTTTTTCTGAAAGAGTGCATAAAAACATAGAATCTGACGATTTTTTAAATAATTTCTTTAAGTTTAATATTTTAAAAAAATTACTTAAACCAGTGCTCTTTCATCGTTTAACGCTTCTGCCGATGACATCACAAATGATGAAATGCCATTCAGCGTTGCCATTCACGGTCCAAAATATTTAATTCGCATCTGTACTCACTTTTTTTTTTCTTATTCTATCAATTTCAGTGACAAAAAGTACTACTTTTGACTGAAGGAAACAAACCCATTGCATAGCTGCCAAGTGCTCCGTTTTTCCCGGAGTTTCTCCGATTTTTATTGCGTACTCCAAAAATCCGATTTATTCCAAAAAACTCCGTTTTTTCGACTTTTCTTCACTTATCGATTTCAGAAGAAATTTCCTTATCCTTAAAGGCAGGCAGGGTTTATGTACAAACTCAACAAAAGAGAAGACAATTTGATGCTTTGGAAGCATTAGTATCAGGATAAACACTGAGGGGAGCGCCGATCGTAGAACATCAGTTTTTGATCGAGCATTTCAGCTGCACGCGTGTAAAACATCGCTGCCATGTTTGGTCATTCACAAGATGGAAGTCGACGATGCTAAGCGCCTAAGTTTTCAAAAACGAAGCAGATTTGGGTGTTTTTCTTAACTGAAAAATCATTAAAAAAAAGTAAAATGTGCTACAATTTTTTTTAAAAAATATTTTAAATAATTTTCTTGAGAAATGAAAAAAATCATACTATTTTAAATTTCATCTTATCCTCACTGCTTTGGAAGCTATTCTGCTAAATATTTTCAATTAAATTGTAGTTTCATGAGGATTTTAAGTTATTTGTATGCAACAAGTTCAAACATTTCTATCCTAATTTTTGACTTAGTCGCCATATTTGGTCATTTTGTGAGATTTAAGTACTTCAGTTTCTTTTAATGACCTAGTTTCTAAAAACGGAATAAGATGTTTATTGCAATGCAAACTATTGAAAATAATTCAAAATGGGCCTTTTTTTCAGAAAATTCTTAATTATTTTCTTGAAATTTGCAAATTTTTTTCTCCAGAATATTATTTTATCATCATTGTTTTAGATGTTAACTACTAAATACTGATTATATTTTGTCTAAATTATAGTTTTTAGGGATTATTAATTATTTATAATTACTTTTATGCAACTAATTCAAAAATCTATTACCTTAATTTTTTGTGTAGTCGCCATGTTTGGTCATCCGCAAAATGTAAGTAGTCAAGATTAATTGCCTAAATTTCCGAAAACAGAATTGGATATTTATCTCAATACAAACTATTAAAAATGATATATAATGCAAAAAAAAAAAGTTTTTTTTTTAAGGGAAATTTTATCTGTATTTGATCCTCATTGTCTTGGAGGTTTTGCTATAATCTGAAACTGTTTTATTTGAACTTCTCATTTATTTATTCTTTTTTTTTTTTTGCGAAAAGATCAGAAACCTATTTTAACTTAAATTTTCCGTGTGTAAAAAAAGTATTGAATAATACTCTTTTAGAATGTGCAAAATCCTATTCATTTATTTACTTGTGAAAGTTGTAAAACTCCCCCCCCCCCCCCCCCCCCCCCCCCCCCCCGTTTGTATTTCAAAATTTAGCGATAGTGTTGGCCACTAAAATTTTGGGGTCTAGTGGCCACTTCCTGAGAATTGACCTTTGCTATGAAGTTACATAAGAGCTTTACTTCCAAGCATGATAAGTAAATTGTGTTTTATTCTTCAATATGTTCTTATGCAATGCATTTTTAATACACGTATGTGCATTAAAAAATATTTAAAAAGAGGTTGCAGTTTTATTAAATCAAACATTTATATTTTTTTACTTTTCAATATGTAGCTACGTAACATTGTTTTTTTTGGGGGGGGGGGGGATGGGGTAAAATAATTTTATTTTAATCTTGGTTGTAGTTTTGCTGAAAATCAAACATGAAAATTCAAAAAAGCATTATAATGGTGCTTAAAACTTATAGAAGCTTATGGTACAGAAGAAAGGCTTAGCACAGGCCACAATTTCTTGCTCCTATTTTAACCCTCGTTGCTCCTATTTTTTCCCTTCAGTGCTCCTATTATTTTATCTGGAACTGATGTGATATACCCCACCCTTGGCGACTTTTTCCTGTTGGTGCCAAGAAAGCGTCGCCAAGAAAACGATGTATGACGACATATGTCATACATCGTTCTTAGCGATGCTTTTTTAGCGCCAACAGGAAAAAATCAGATAAAAAAACATGATCAAAGCACTTCAGAACACAATATATATAAAAACAACATAAAAGCACAACAAAAAACATCACGAATATATGCTTCAAAAATGTACAGGGCCGGGGTTTTTTGTAAACATATTAAAATACAATGAAATAAATTATTGTATTAATTACAAGTCGAAATTAATGCCTTAATTTTTTTTCATCATTTCTCTGGGATACGAGCCCTCGGTCTCATAGTACTTTCGTAATGAGACCTCGGCTCGCCGGCCCAGCCTCGGTCTCATTACGAAAGTACCATGAGACCTCTGGCTCGCCAGGACCTCGCTCCGCTCGGTCCGTTATCCCTCCGACTGTTAATATACATTACAGTCGGAGTATGGTCACAGTTATGTATATTTTCATGGAGACACCCAAGGGTGGCTCCTTCCGTTCAGTGTACAATAATGACACAGTTTTAAGTGTGAAATATGCACCATTATTGTGCAGATTTATTAATAAAATTCAGCATTTTTAAGAGTACAACCGAAAGAACTTTCAATTGTTAACATAAAATTCAGTACCTAAAGAAGGCACGTTAATAGAATGTCTAAATAATTCGTGGCATCGATAAGAATTAACTTTTAGAACAAAATAACCGTACTATTTCTGTAAAATTAATTTACATACAGTAAAAGTAAAGTTAAAAACTACAAGAACCCCTCAAGGATTTGTAAAAACAAAGAATTTTGGAAGTGAGAGGTTTTTTTTGAATTCTAAAATAAAGAACTTACCTTTTTATATGGTATAAATATTCACACTCAGTCTAAAACAATACATCATATGACAATGGCACGTTACAGATACACACCACGTTGGAGTTAACTTTTAATTAACCTTCAAGTTTGAAGAAACTGGCATTTTCTAATGTTTTTACTTCCAAACACAACTACTGAATTTAAACTAACACAAAATAAGCATTCCTGTAAGGTATATTGCACGAAACAACACCACGTATCTCTCCTGCGTGAAACCCAAACAACCCAAGTAAACAAGTTTGAACAGATCTGTAAGATTGCCTTCGGGTTGCTAAACACAGGTTAGTTTGGCCAGGGATGCCATGCATAAAAAATTATCGCCTCATTGGCGAGAAAAATATTTTAATTTTGTGCAAAAAAATCGAATGTCGCCAAATGGGGGGGTATATCACATCTGTACCTTTTATCTTGAGGTTGGCAGCTATGCCATTGGGGAAGGGGTCGGATATTGATATTTTTGCTTCTTTTGACATTAGGTAAAAATAAAAGAGCATATAAAATTTATTCTTCAAAATTTTATGGATCATTTATTGTATCTTTATTTCATTGCTATCTGTGTTATCTTCAGATAATATTATTATTTCTGCTAAAAACAGTTTTTTCTACACATTTATTTTAGGAGTTAAGTCAATTTTGGTATGATGATTCTACTGCATCTACTTTAGCTGAAGCTGCTATAAAAGGTGCAGGAAAAAATGGAAGGTGAATCACTTTTATATTTCTTAATATTTATTCACATCCCCTCCCCCCTTCCCTTTTCTTAAAACTGAAATACTCAAAAATGGTCATTAATACTTACTCCAAGCAATTTATCAAAATGGCTTGTTATTTTCCTATTACATTTTATGATTGTAACTAGACATGGCACGAAGCGCAATTTGAACAAAACACCAAATACCGAAGCTTAAACTACTCTATATGTTGAGTTTTACAATTTAGTGTATAATAAATGTAAACAAGATCATGTAAATTCTCCATATACTTTACTACTCTTAGTTTTTCAACATTTTCAGTTTACTGCGTGTTTGTTTTTTTAATTTATGCGTATCACCAGTTAAGATTTGACTTTTGCTTTGCACTGGTAGTACCAGAAAAGCACATGTTTCTAATTTTTCATTTGAATAAGTGATGTAAAGCATTATTTGGAATTTTAAAGGCATGCTCTACAATTATGTTAATGTTTATAATAACCAACTGATATGATCAAATATTAAATCATAGAATTATCCAATAATAAAGTACCAATGATTTAGATTATGTGTTAATTTTAATGTAAATATCTAAACATTCTTTAATGCAAAATTTTTCAATTTTTGATGACTATGTAAAAGTAATATCATGCATTCTTTCTTACTAGTCTATCATTTAGTATATATTTATTTTTAGAGAAAGGCGTAACAATGGCACAAGTTAAAATATGTTGACAGATTAACGTATCTATTTAAAAAATTAAAACACTGTACCTGTAACTATTAAATTAAATATAATTTTAAAACAAATTACTTTAGGATGCTCATTAGTCTCATATTCGCCTTTGCATATATAGATAACATCACTGTTGTTATAAGTTTCAAAGCTAGAAATGCTTTAAGAATGTTTAATGCAGTACATTTATATAGCTTCATTTTAAAACTTGAGTTTTTCTTTAAAATTATAAACTGAATATAATTAAATTTAACTTTCAATAGAATTAATAATAAACATTCTATTAACTGGATGCCTCACTAGCCAAATCAACTAATTCCATAAAACAAAAGTAGAGAATAGTTATGAAGAAGATGGTGTTATATCACAGGAGTAAATAGGCCCTCATGTTACATTTTCTACCATCACATGGTCAGAAATGTACTGAACCAAAACTTTAATATGAATTCACATGCTAAGCATTGACAAAGCACTATTAAAGCAGAAATAAGGATTTGTTTTAAAGTGGGGGTAATGGATTTGGCAATTGAGGCATTCAATTGTTGAATGAGTTCTGGCTCCAAGGGCTCAATACATACAAATTTTAAAATAAAATATGCATTTCCCTTGTGATTTATCGTAAGGTACAATTTTGAAATTAAAAGTCAATATCTTATGTAATAATAATTGTAAAAGGAAATTCACAACATTTCAGGCCGAATCACAGCTCATGATTCGGCCAGGCCGACGCTTCTGTGAAATAGCCGAAGCTTCAATCCATCTCTAACTGTAACATTTACATTTTACATTACTTAATACTTTTAACCACCTTGACTAGATAACTGCAAAGTGGTTAAAATCTGCAATATTTTTTCCCACACTCGGGCATTTTAACTCATTATCTTTTTTGTTTCTGCATCTTTAGGATTGCTTGCATTTCTTCCCCAACTGTGTATGAATATCTTCAAAGAATCAAATCTGATGTAGACAATTACTATTTGTTTGAATATGATAAGAGATTTCAAACAAAATTTGCAGATAATTTTGTTTTCTATGACTATAATCATCCTTTGAAAATTGATGATAAATTCAAGAGTTATTTTGATGTGGTTTTAGTTGATCCACCATATTTATCAGAAGAATGTTTAGAGAAAACTGCTGAGACTGTAAAATTTATTGGCAAGGACAAAATTATTTTGTGCACAGGTAATTTTTAACACTTAATTTTCAAAAAAGAAAACCTTGCTGTGTTTTAAAGATGTAGTCTATGTACCTGTCTAAATGAAGACTCTGAATTTTAACATATGAGAACAAATACTGATTGTAATCATATATGTAATATAAATTTAATTTAACATCAGTTTTAAAAATTTTGCTTGTATTATATTATCTATTCATATTTTTGTTCTCCCCTTAGAGAAGCTTAACATTTAGCAATATATTTGTTTATTATATTCAATTATTTCATACATTACAGTTAACGTGCATATTTATGAGAAAAGAAATGAAAAAAAAAACTGCTATATTATATAGGTGTGGAAAATAATGGAAACTGTGGAATGAAACTCACCCAAGCAAGAATCATTTAATCATTGATCCATCACTGTAGGCTGTTCAATGCAATTTTGCTGCAACACCATTCACCCATTAGGCAAAAAATTAAAGAAACCATTTCCATATTTTCTATAAGATGTATTTGAAGTAGACAAAACTTCCTGGCTAGAGGCTAAAGGTGTGCATGAAACGAATAGGGTAATATTTTGTCCAGATGCGTACAAAGCACCCTCAGCGCAGGGGGTGCAGGGAGGTGTGAAGGCGCATACTCTGAAAGAATACCGCTATGTTAAAATTATTTTTAAAAAACTTATGGGGGTAGGCCCACTTATAAATCTTGCAGGAAGGCGCACCAAGGTCTATGTAAAACACTGATCTTGTCTGAAAAAAGAAATTTGACAAAAGTCACATTGTGGCCAAAATTCATCTCATTTTGTGTATGAGACTCAAAAATTAGAACAAATATGATTAAACTGAAGCATTAAGCTCTTTAGACAATGTATGATTTCAAAAGAATTATAAAAAAAAATAATTAAATATTTGAACCAATTTTTAGCGTTCATCTGCAAAATGTATTCCAATGAACTTTTTTCCCCCTTACTCAGTTTCCAAAAATGTTCTCTTTTTATGTATTGCAGTTCAATCATTTTTTTTATCACACCCTACATTGAAAGCAATAAATATACTTAAAAAAAAAACCTTGTATTTAATTTTCTTTTAATTCACAATTATTTTTAAAAATAAGTCGTGAAGAGTATTCAAATAACAATCATTTTATGTTATTCCAAATCATTTATGTATTTTTATTTTCAGGTGCAGTTATGGAAGAGTATGCTGAAAAATTTTTAAATCTAAAAAAATGTAATTTTTTACCACAACATGAGAGAAAGCTTGGGAATGAATTTCGTTGTTTTGCTAATTGGAACTTTGATGAACAAGTGAACTTGATTTCTAAAACATAACTTTATTCTTTATTTTAAGAGCTTCAATTTGCATATTAATTTCTCTGACAAAAAATGATTTTTAAAAAAAGTGAATAATGTTGTCTTGAAATTAAATGTGCGAAAATCAAAATGTTGTGGGGGGTAAGACCCTTCAAAGTTTCCATTTTAAATCAATTTCTTCAACTATTTAGCTTTTTTTTTTAACTTTTTATTTTTTTTTAACCAATAATATTTTTTCTAAAGTTTAGGGGAAAGACATGCTGTAGTCCCCTAAAATTGTACCAGACCTGTGACCAAGCCCGTCATTTCAAATTTTTCTAGGGGGTGCAGATGTATTCTCTGCATGATGTATTCTCAATGCAGATGTATCAGAAAACAACAAAAAACACTCCTGTAAAAACATTAAGTTTTCAAAACCGGGGAGGGGGGGCAGTTGAACTTCCTAAATGATGGGCTTGCCTGGGACCTAATGTCTAATTACCCCAAGGGTAAATGGGACAGCTGCCCCAGACCTCTACCTGAAAAGACACGCCCATAGCTGAAATAAAAATATCTGAAGTGGAAATAAACATTTTTATTCATTTTAACATAGAAACCAAAGAAAAAATGGTATTTAATATTCTACAATCATTTCTTGAAAATATAATTTTGGCATGTAAAAAATCTTATGGAGTTGGAAAGGGGGCTTAAATGAATTATTAATTTATGAAACAATTTACACTCTTGTTCTCTTAAACAATAATGCTAGATGAAAGAGGTATTTTTTACCTTGAAAAAATTATAATTTCAAGAAATGAGTATTTGTAGGACATTAAATATCATTTTCCCATTTGTTTAGTTATTAAAATCATTTTTTTTCCCCATTTGCTTTTCAACTTCAGTTATGGGAGAATTTTAGGGGCCCGAACAGCTGCTAAGTATGTGTTTTGTATTTGTAATAATAAATTTAACACATATTTGTATATAACTCGACCAGTCATATCTGCTATTTTGTACTGTAAAATATTTACCAAACGGCTTTAGTCCTCTACAAAAATCATGTACATAAGCTTCTGATAAATAAATTTTGATAAACTGACTTATTTTTATTTCTTATTTTGTGGGTTATTGGGATTTACTACATAACCCAATGAAAACAATTCGAAGAAACTCTAGGAAAGGGGACCCTAAACACCTGCTATTTGGGCTCTGGACATAATCAGTTTAATTCTATTACCTAAATGATATTTAAATATTCATTAAAGAATTTCCTACAAATTACTGAGAATGATCATTTTTAATAACACAATTAAAATTTTATCCCACACTGCTAAGAATAGATAAAACTTTTAAATCCACTTTATGTGTCACCTGGGGAAGACCTCCCCCTCCTGTATGATGCTACTGGTTACGAGTAACTGCCTGGATCCAAGCTTGTAATATTAAGTTCTTGAGTAATTGAGAACTGGCTAATAAGGTAGTGTTGAGCAAAAGCTTCAAGAATTTTTAGTTTAATAACATTATTAGATCAAATGATATCATAATGGGTAATTTTAATTTTATATTATATGTAATTTAATATTTAAATTCATTAAGATTTTGCAAAACCATGTGGTTTCACTACTGTTTAAAAAAATATAACATTCAGAAAAACTAAACTACATTAGATTTATTTTTCTAAATTCAATACAGTAGAAGATTAAAGTAGAAATTCATCAAAATAATTAAAAACAATCAATATAATTCTGTACAGTACTAATAATCATGAGCGCAACAATATGGCAGCAAGAGGATAAAATTGTAAAGTGTGAGCAAATATATTAGTTTGAAAAATTAATTCAAAGCTGTATTTATCTACAAATATTGCACATTTTATACACAGAATGCTTGCCTTATTGTGTTACAGCATCTTTAGGTAATGATTGTCTGTACCTGTGGGAAAAAATATTTTGTTAATATCATAAAAATGAATGAAGCAAACTGTTCAGAAATTGAAATTGTATTAATGATGTTCAGCTAATTAATTTGAGAAAAGTGAATTATTTCCTCTTTATTAAGATATATTTATTTCCCCCATAGCAGCAAAAAAAAACTTTCAGTATTGTGGAAAAGGAATACAGTCGAACCTCTTTATCACGACACCTCTGGGATTGTCAACAAAGTGTCGTCATAGCCGGAGCGACGTCATAACCGAAATAGTTTAAAAATTCACAATTAAACCTTAGTTCACAATAAAGTTAGATATAATGAAGAAATTAATAGTGTTTATATGCTTTTAAATATATTCATATAATGTAAATTTCAGTTACTGGTGAGTAACAAATTTTTTTTAAAAAAACTTCACTTATTATTATTATTATTATTTTTTGAATTCTACAATACTTTCCAATAAGTGTTTGCTAAACTTTAGCGAATAACATTTTTAATCCTCCTTTTCACAAAATTATCAGCAAGAAAGAAATCAATTCAAGACTCTTCACTTTTGTCAGTAATTTGATTAGATTTTGATGGCTTAACCCAACCTTTCAAAGGGGAAAAAAAAAAATTCTAATTCTTTTATCCACTTTAGAGTTGTGTGTCCCTTTTCAATACAACGAGGAGCTCTTATCTCTTTTTTTTTGCGTGGGAAAAGCTTGTAGTAACCACCTACAGCTTAAGGTAGCTATGGTCTTTCTCTTCTCCTGCTATTTCCCTCGTCCAGTATTACAATCCACCCACTTTAAATTCCATTCTAGTGTCCCTCTTGTCAAAGTTTGAAACCTGTACCCTTTTAGAACTTTACTCCTCCGCTACCATTTTTGAGGTGTCATGCCTGGTCAAATCTCTTGTCCGAGTCCGAAGTTCCTACAACAAACATTTCCAGATGTTTTCATTATTTTACGGAAATTTTTTCAATTGCAAAGAAATATTTGATCCAATCTGCTCAGCTCTAAGTGTTGTCGTAACCCAAGTTTCCCCAAAAAAACTTGTAAAACCCGAAACCACTTAATATAAAAACTGTATGGCATTAATTCGGGACTTTGAAAAAGTGACGTGACATCCAAAGTGTCATGAAATCCGGGTGTAGCCATAACAAGGTTTAACTGTATATTTTTTCTCTGAAAACAAATTTCTCCAACTTTTTAATTCACTTTTCTCAAGATATTGTGTACTGAGGAATAAAATAGACAGCTAACGTTAGTCACAGGTATACAAAATCAGCTTGTACAGGGGGAGGGAGGGGGAGTACTTGAGCATAAGGGCAAAAACGGATCCAGGTTCTGGTTTTGAGGGGGGGGGGGGGTTCTGGGGAGAATTTTTTTTTGGAAATATCAGACTAGTGCTGTTTAAGGCTATGTGTTCATGCATCAATTTGGGGGGGAGGGATCATGATTCCCCCCTCCCTTTCTGGATCCCCGCCTGCATAAGGGGAAAGTTAAGTACAAACTGTAGGGGTTGGTGAGACCAGTTAAGTTTTATTCTCATTTTACTATCGCTAGATTTAGATGACATATTTTTTTTTAATGTTAAGAAAAACTTAGCTCCTCTACTACTTGAAATGTTAACATCTTTTCTGCACAAAAAGATACTGTAAGAATAAAATTTCTACAACATTAAAATAGATTAATTTTGACCCCAACATTCCCCCCCCCCCCCTCCTCTCCAAGCAACAACAGACATAGAAATTTCAGTACCAAATACTGCTGAGGCAGTAAGAAGCCACAGTTTTACACCTTAGATTCAATATGTGAACTTCAAGTTAAACAGTAAATGTGAATTACATTTAAAGAAAAAGAATTATATAAAAGAAAAAAGTCGATTCTGTTTCCACAATATTCAATAAAAATTTCCTTTGTACTCCTTTTATAGAAAGAAAGTCATTTTTAACTATTTGTAACCATCAGAAATAGCATAATATAGTCTGTAAGACTCTTGTGCCAAAAACAATAACATTTTAATTGTTATCTGAAATGCATCAAATGAAATTACTGCCACAAGCACAGCCAGAGATTTTATCTTTCGGGCGAGGGGGGGGGGATTCTAACAGTCTTTATATGAACAAAAATTACTGTAGTAGGGTTTGCAATGAATGTTAAAACCAAGGGCTCTGAGGGGAAGAGCAGTCCCCCTCCCACACACTAGACCACTGGTTGTAGTTATTCAATAACGTATTTCTTCTACAAAAATTCAATATACAATATGAAGGACAAAAACAACAACACAAATCAGCACCAAACTTACTTATATATTCTGGATAATTGATAAAGTCCGGTTAATGCTACAAAAATATTTACACTAAATAGGCTCCAGTTTTTTGGTATAATCACCATAGAATATCTTGACCAAATTATTCCTAAAACCAAAAATTAAAACTAATGTATATAAATGACGGTACTAAAAAAAAATAAAAAAATAAGTATGGCCAAGAAAAATATCTCACCTGTAGCAGCTAAAGCAGTTGATTGAGAGGGACTTAGTTTTTCAGCAGGTCTTGCCATGTCTCCAATACCAGCTATTACTAGAGCCTGTGGATGCACACATAAAACTTAGATAAAATTATCACAAAAACACGTAATATAATCTCTAAAATCCGTTCATTTTTATATTTTCCGGAAAATTCCCAGTACACTGGTGAAATTCACTTATTTAGCATGCCGGCCAATACAGAGTAATAAGGTAGTTTGGGAATCGCTGCTCTTGTACCTTTAATGACAAAATATACAATTGGTGAAATGAAAGCTTATTATATATTGCTTTTTTCTCTTTTTTTTTTTTCAGAATACAAAATGCAATGTTTTCAATATTATATTTCTTAACAGTGCTGTATCTTCATTTGTTCAGAACCAGGACTAAAACTTGAAACTGCCTTCAAGTTTTATTTCTAGTTTCAACAAAAAAACATAGAAATAGGGGGGTGAACTTATTGTCCTTCAGAAGTTGCCGCTGCGGGCAAGGGCCCCGGCTTGCTCCCCCTTGATCCGGCATTGTTGTCTAATATAAGTGAAACATAATGAATGAAAATGGGTAGAAATCTACTTTTTAGGTGACCAATGTAAAAGTTATATTTTAATGCTCAAAATCTGCAGCAGATAAATTAATATAATATGCAATGAAAGAAGGTGTCCTAAAAATATCTGTCCAAGAGTTCAAAGAATAAAAACTTTTTAAGTTATAAAGAACATCATTTAAATTTTATTTCAAATACTTTTCTTTACACTATCCAAAATTACAATAAAAAGAAACACTGCTTCCAGCAAAAATTTGAAATAAACTAGAAAAAAGATACAGTGACATGATGACTTTTGTTATTACTCAATACTCAAATGTGTCCTCTCCCCCTACCCCAGACTTATTAGCCTTTGTTTAAACTTGACTTTTCTTTTGTTAAATGGTAAACAAAGGTAACTCGATTTTCAATCTACATTGCATGGCGTCCACATGGGGAGGGGTGGATTGAGTTAGAGGCACCACAACAGCAGGGACTAAGCTGAAAAATTGGCCTGAAATGCAAAAAAGGGGCGAGGATCAAAACAAAAAAAAGTGATGTTACTTTTATACACCTATTGACAAAATAGGAAGGGTCCATGGCACAATCTAGAAAAGATACCCTGTAATAAATGTGGGGCCTATGCTTCATTCTCAGGGATAGCATGAGTCTGAGATTGCTTAAAACACCTCATCTAACAGCTTCTAAAGCAACAAGAAGACTAAAGAATCTTGGCCATGGAGGGGACAGATCAGGTAGATGATGAAAAAGGACTAAACTCCAAACAGACGGTTTAATAGAAAAACAGAGCACTAGGATTGCTTGAAAATTAGTTCATCTTAGGGTCAATGGTGAGCAGAACCTTTGTTCCATCAACTTCTCACTGAAGAAAACAAAGGAGTAAAGCTTGAAAGAGATGCTTTTGGTTGCTCAAGTGAGCCACAACTCTACACTGGGAGCAGTTCCTGTTTTCTGAAGACAAACATACAACCCTCAGAATGATTGATCGCATTTGGTGAACAACTTCACTAAGCAAGTTTTAAATCTTCCAGCATCATCAACATCCCAAAGCTGTCAAGGTAGGGGCAGAAATTTGCAAAAAACAAAACTTTTCTCATTATGATTGATTTTGTAATAAAAATAAATATAAAGGTCTGAACAAAAAGATATTCTTGAAAATTTGTTACTTCCCTAGACTCAACAATACTCTGAAAATAGTTTGACGTTCCAGAAAAATTCCCTTCCTACTCATCCAGAAAAATCCACCCAGGACTAATGTTAGCCATTTTCCAGATTTCATCTCAGCCCAAGAATGATTAGCATATTCATGTGACCTCAACGCTGCAAATTAGTTTGCATTGGATTTTGAAGCCAAGGGCATGTGCAACACATCACAAAATTTTGGAAGCTCAGAGGCATTCCTTGATTCAGATCTAAAATTGAATCATACATTAAGTTCAATTACTGACGATTTTGTCAACACTTATTTTTACTCTGCATCACACTTACATCTGCTGAAATGGATGACACTTTGAAGAAAAGTGATTTTTTAGTTCACTAACAATTTTTAATAATGAATCAAGTACTTGTTTGTGCAGAAGAGTTAATCTTTTTATTAAAGAAAAAAAAATTACGAGCTGCATTGCTTTTAGTCACCCTATATATTACAGGTTTTTGGCATATTCTTCATTTTAATTAATCAATATTTTATGTCAGTTTTATGGAACAATTGTAAAAAAGAACTAGCATTTTATACAATACAAAAGTGACGACCAGCAACAGGCTCTGGGCCCAGCTAGACTGGTCCTAGTCAATTTACAATCCCCAGTGAAGATCAATGGCCCTCTTAAAACTATCTACTCTCTTGCTCATTACCACCGCTTCCGGTGGAACACCGGAAACCTTGGAACAGCTGTTCCAAGGTTTCACTACCTTGCTAAAATAATAATTTTTCCTAATATCAATGTTAGCCTGAGATTTAAATAGCTTAAAACAATGACCCCTTGTCCTGTTTTCAGTGCTAAACTTCAGCCCCGTAACATCTTTCATTTTAATAAATTTAAACAACTGAACCATGTCCCCTCAATCTCTTTTTTGCTCAAGACTGTACATTTTTAGCCTTCTAAGCATGGAATCATAGTCTAAATGAGAAAGTCCATTTATTAGCCTTGTAGCCCACCTTTGAACCCTTTCCAATACATTAATATCTTTCTTAAGATAAGGAGACCAAAACTGAACAGCATACTCCAAATGAGGTCTTACCAAACTTCTATATAAGAGTCTATATAGAAGTTTCAAACTTCTATATAACTTCTATATATTTTATTCAATTAAAAAAAAATCTTTTAAAATAAGCATTTTCAAGTACAATTAATAATTCCAACTTACCCATTTGAAACCAGGAGCCCAAAAAAATACGGTTTTCGGACCTGCGTACAGAGGAAGTATAAAAATATAGTATATGATTGCTCAAAACACTCTGTATTTTAATTTAGATATATATATATATATATTCAAGAAAGAAAGCACTTCATGCCATTTCTGTTAAAATTAAGTTTTACAGTTAGCTATGAAAAGCTTCTAATAACTGCAAAAACTGTATTTCAAGTTCTACAGGAGTGTGGAAAAGTGTGAGATGGAATAGTTTTTGTTGATGTAAGTATTGTTTGGAACTAAATATACAACTGAATAGCATAATTAGAGACAAAATATCTTTTTTTACACAATCACAACAACTTGAACAATCTGATCATAATTTTAAACAAACTTTTTTTTATTTTTGAACAAATTATTTTCATTAATTACAATTATTCTATGATTTCAGCTTTTGCGACCATTTTTGAGAGTTCTAATTTTAACTTCGTGAATTTCACTGATTCTCTTCAAACACTTCTTTTTATATACAGTCGGGCCTCTATATATCGAAGTAGCAACTTGACGTAAAAAAATTTGATATATAGAAACGATCTTAGTTTATCATAAATATCTCCTAAAACATTAAAGTTAAAGCTAATTTTCGTGTATGAAACCCGATTTCTAATTTATATGAGCATCTGATTAAATGAAAGTTAATAATTAAAAAATTAAATGTGAAATATTTACTCAGCACTACATTGTTTCTAAAAAATAAACTGTAATGTGGTTTCATGTTTTTGAGTGAAAGTTTTCTGTAAGTTTCAGTACTTTTATTATGGCTTTCCAATTTCTCATAACAGCAGGCACTTTGCTTGCGGAAATAATAAATTTACCAGAACTGACATTTTTGTGCCTTCAGCATAGGCGGATTTACGGGGGTGCCAGGGGGTGCGCCGCACCCCCAAAATTTTTGGTTGGGTTTTGGAAAAAAAAAATAGTTTAGTATATTTCACTCAGAAACGCAGTTGGGGGAAAAAAATACATAGCTTCTATACTAGTAAATTTACTTGAATCCAGTGTATCACCACACGTCGCTAGTGAAAGTAATTTTATCCATTTGGAAAAAAAAAAAAAAACCTAATAAATAATTTCATGCAAATAAAGAAACTTCTCAAACAATTTATTGTTCTGTGCTGTGTTATTGTATAGAATAATTGCATGTTCTGTAATTGGGTGTTTATTCGTATATCAATACAAATTCTTTTATTTTAAAACAACAATGGCTAATTAAGTCCAAAAAAAAAAAAAAAAAACATGGCTATTGCAAGAAACTTGATCAATAAAATCTACACCGAAATCAACCGAAAACCAACAATTTTGAGGTAAATAATCAAAACTTTTTAAAGGAGGACTTCCAGACATTTTGCTGCAGTTGTGCATCCAGGGAGGAAGGGGCACAAGACTGGTGACCCTCCCCACAAAATGCTGAGTAGATGTTTAAAAAAAATATTCTTTATTATTGAAGAGAAGAAAAGATCTTATTTTGGGAAAACGCAGTTATTTTACGAAAAAGAATGTTGGGGGAAAAATCTTAATTTCTCTTTCAAAAAGAAATATTGATATATAAATTTTTCAGCAGCTTCAGATTATTGGCGGCGAATTATGTGCCTTCTCGTACAATCCTCTTTTTTTCATGTCTCCCCCTCCCGTTTTTTTTTTAAATTTTTTTTTCTATTTCGTTTTCATTTTTTCTATTAGTCCTCAAAATGTTTTTTCTCCAAAACCCTTTCTCCAGTTAAAGTTATTACAGAGTACCTCAAATTTCGTTTCTTGGGCTTCACTTTCGCAAAATTTCCAAGGAAGATCTTCTAATCACCTAAATACATCGAAAATCGTTTAAAATTGCGTTTTTAGAGCTTCAGTTTTGAAAAACTGCAGTGTCCCTAACGTTACCAAATATGGTCTTATACTCATGTGTTACTTACACCATGTAACTTACACCATGACTTTAATTTTGGAAAATATTCGAACAAGGGCCTATGACCCCCCTTTCTCTATTATCATCAAAGAGTGTTAATATTTTGGTTTTGAAAACTACTATTTCGAAATATTTAAGTGGGATAATCCTTTTTTTTTAATACCATGGATTATTGTAGAAGAACTTCATTTTTAGGACTTCAATTTCGAAAATTTTCCAAGGGAGAGCTCCAGAACACCCCGTCCGGTAACAGCATCAAAAATTGTCCTCCGTAGTATTTTTGGAACTTCAATCATGAAAAGTTAAAGAGGTAGCATGGGAGAGGGGAAGGGGTTACGTATTTCTATCTGCTTTTCAACAAGCGATTGGAGACAGTCTATGAGTCTCATTCATAACCCAAACTATAAATATGGACTATAATCACATTTATAAGACTAAAATTTCTAAACATAGCCTTGGAGCCACACGTATCTTTCTTGCCTCTGAAATATCACCAAGAACTGTAAAACTGCGTTTTCAAAACTACTATTTCAAATTTTTTCTGGGGCGTGAATCCCATTTCAAACCAGTAGCTAGATTCACCCATTGCTTCTAATATCGACTTTTGTTTAAGACTTTTTCTGCAGTTTGAAATGTTATGAATTGCCCATCCCCTAATCTTACAAAATATGGTTTACGTCGCGTTTTTTAGACTTCAAAGTGTGTCCCGCCTTAAAATTATTTTCTGATTTCGCCACTGCCTTGTTATTCCGGGAATATCCTCCCCCCCTCCTCAGATCCCTGTTATTGTTGCACCCCCAAATATTTCGGCCTAAATCCGCCTATGGCCTTCAGACATCTTCATTCTTCGGCAATTCAACTTCATCTGCAATATTAGGGGATTTTCGTTTTGAGGATGGTAGTTGAGAGAAAAGTAAAAAATCAATCTACTTAACTTTTGAATGATTTTCACTGAAGCCAAAAAGACTAGGAATGATAGTCAACAGACAAAATGGATAACTTGAAACTGATTTTACTGTATTACTGGTTACAACTATGATTTTAAATAAACTTGAGCGAATTTAAGAACTCCAGATCGGAAAAACGGCCTATCTAAACACCCCTCAACCAAGATTCCTTATGAGTTTCGTAGCAACCTTTGGTGAACATAATTTTCTCAAAACCTTGATTTTTCATGAGACAAACAGTCTAAAGTGGGAAAAAAATCTTCAATTACCCCTTACTGTTTTCTCTTTCTATTGCTTTAAGGGGAGTGGGTCTTTACCCTCCTCCTGGATCAGTAAAAGGTAGATGTTCAAAATAAATTAGATTTTCAATGAATTGAAGAATTAGTCTTCATATTCTGTTTTTCATTTTAAGCATGAAATTAATATACAGTAAAACCCCTCCTAACGGACACCCCTCAAAGGCGGACAATTTTTCATTCCCGTTTCAATACAAATAACATTACTAAACCCATCCTGCAGACACCTCTCTATAGTCAACAAAAAAATTTGTCCCGTTAGTGTCCGCATTAGAGGGATTTTATCGTATTTTAAATTCTGTATGCAAGAAAATCAAAATTAATTTTACTACTGAGCACACAGGGGTGCACCCCCTTCCGTCTGCTAAATATCCCCCAAAAAGCTAGAAACAACCCCAAATGAGAAAAATATGTCTCAAAACGACACCTTCTAAAATTTCAATGGCCATGTTTGTGCCATGACCAATAAGTGGGCACCCCAGCAGTACATCACAAATTGCTTATTGGTAGCAATCTTAAGTTCCACGCCACAGACCCAGGTTTGATTCTTGGGTCAGGCATCATCGACTTAGCCTTCCATTCCTTCAGTGGGTCAATAAAAGGAGAACTAATCGTGCTTGGGAGCTAAACCCTAGGGATTCGGATGCCCACCTAACTAGCCTTGTATCCTCTCAGTTCCTTAAACTGAGATGGGCACAGTAGGCCTTGGCCTCTATGAGCTGTTGCGCCACTGAGTTACAAACCAACTGAGCACAAAAATATTATACCAGTAATGTTTTTTTCAACAATAAACTTGAAAGAAAAATTCATGACTTTTACAAAATTTCAATATTATCCAGTACTATAAAGGCATTCTCTCAAGGTTCTACTTACTAATAATTGCAAAAAAAAAAAAAAAAAGTGAACAGAAAATGTAGATTTTCATGGAATCAAAGCATAGAAGAAAATATTTTTCAAACAAATTGATTGAGCATACCAAAGCGAGATCTAAAAAAACTCTGAAAAACAACGAATTAATTATCAAAATAAAATGAACATTATTTCAGAATACAATGATGTAAAAATTGTGCTTGCATCATACAAATATTCTTCTGTACTATTTTTAAAAAGATGTTTACTTCTCTGTTCTATGGAGGTTGTTTTTTTTTTTTTTTTTTTGACATGTATGGGAACTTTATAAATTACCAGCAGCATGATTCCATAATGGCTGTAGTTTCGCAGGTACATATCTATCAACTGATTTTATTACTGTTTTATATATCGCTGACATTTCAGAGGGAAAATCTGAAGGTTGTTCACAGTTCAACTACTGCTTCGAGTTTTCCCAGCAGAACTCTGATTTGTTTACGTGTAATATGTTGCCAACTTATAAATAATAAAATTCTTCACTGTCAAGATGGGGACATCGGTGGGACAAGGAAGTGTCTGCTACTCCTCGATTTTTCTAGCAACCTTTGTAGTAACTTGGCGTGGTTTCAGACGTCCTCGATATTTGGCGATCGCGTTCGCGTTGTTTATTCCAGCGAAAAACAACTGCGCCTCGTGCTTTTTCGGCATACTTTCCTATATGGATAGTATTTTAATGATCTAATTATTGTAATTATAGAGGAATGACTATTGAAGTAGAGGCGAAGTTTTCCTCATTTGAAAGCTTACAAGACAAATTACGGAAGAAGAGAATTTTGTGCATTTTGATGTGTAAGATTCTGCTAAATTGACGAGTGATGTTCATATTCGACACGTTAAAAACATGGAAATGTCGAATTGGTGTATTACAAATTAAAATACACCAATGTTTTTGGCGGACGAGAGTGCCAAAAAAAGAGAAAGAAAACAAAAATGAAAGGAAATCTATAAGTGCGTATAAGTTTTGTGTGTTGACCAGTACACCGAACTTACATATAAGAATTATAATCTAATTTTCTTACAAGTTGCTTCCTCTTTAAAAAATAATACTACGTTGCATGTATTAGCTGTTTTATAAGGTTATAAATAAAAACACTGCTCAAAATGTGTCAAAATTCATTAATGACTCTTAAGTTTGCCGATGATTGGTTTTATGAACGTATTTAGTCACCAAAGAAGATATCTATTGTTTTTGAGACCTCGATTTGGTGTATTTTTAATCAACATTAATGTAGCTTTCTGTTTGATAATACATTTATTGCATTGACTGACATTTTTTGTACTAAGAACTCCTACAGCTCAACAGGCAATTAAAATAGCAATAGGTAATTATTTTATACTTAATGCCAAATTGCTTCATGTAATATCTTTTCAATAGTGTTTTACAGCTCTTTTACTGTGTGTTATTCTTGTTGCACTGTAATGTTTGTATTATATTCCTGGCTTCTCTTTTCTTTTCATGGCAATGCATTACTGGGCCAGTTTTTTGTGAGGCTACTTTTATCTAAATATGGACAGCATCTTGTCGAGTAGATGTAAATAACAGCTAAATCGTTAGTGATTTTGACCTGGAGTTTATGGCAACTATGACGTTAGGCAACTGCAATGGTTTGACGTCATGAACGAATGAAAAGTACCCAAGGATAATTTGGTAAGGCAAATTTTAATAATTAAGTTTATTTTATGTTTCACAAAAGAACTAGATAAGTGCCCAAAAAAACAGTATTGAAAACTTCAATTCTTAAAGAATCAAAATATTTATTTAAAAATTGATGCACCTAGTTAATCTATTACAAAATTGTTTCGCTCGACCTTGCATGTCGATAATATGATTTGATGCGGGTAAAATGTTACAATGTATTTAATATTTCGCTATTGAGGTGTAAATGATGTTTGATGCACTTTTGAATCTATTGGGAGACCTGGAATCCTATTTTCTCAAGTATTAACCTTGAAGAGGCTACTGCTGAAGCACTGATCACAACTGGTGTGTTTATCTTATATGTCTGTGAGCACTCCTGGTTAAAATGCATTGTGTGCAAAGCATTTCCCCGCTTGACATTTGGTATTCTTGATTTTTTTTCTATGCACAGAAAGCAGAAATTCATATTAATTTATTATAATTGTTCTCCTTTTGGATGCTATTCTATATTGTTCATCTGAGTAAGTAGAAACGTGGTGTAATACACAACAGAAATATAATAATTTGTTTATGAAAACAGTGAAAACTCATGCATTGCGTACTATTAGATTGTGATGCATTGTAACATTGTTGCATTTAAGATTTTAATTAAGTTGTTTTTTCCCCCCATAGTTAAAGAAGTATTTTGGGCGTGCAGCTTCAGAAACTGAATTCCTTACTGAATGGTACATGGTAGAGAGATTTGGCTTCATTTACTGTCAGTCATTTCCTCTGCTTGTACTTTTCAGTTTAGCCTGAACCTGAAGAGTAACAACTGAATCAACAGAAGTATGGATCTGTATGATGTTTCAAGGGTTTTCATCTGTAAGAGGTAATCAAGTAGAAAATCATACAACTTTAGTTGTATGTAGTATTTTTAAAGTAGATAAAGTAGTATTTTTACTTATTATCTTAGTAATATTTTTAAAAGTTGATAAATGACACAAGCCTACATGAACTTTTTCCCATGTATTCTAACTTGTGATTGTTTATTGATTTGTGTTCAAAAAAAGTTAAGCAGAGTAAGCTATTAAAAACAGCTTGTTAACCTATTAAAACTATTAAATAAATGATTTAATTAGAAATAGATGAGAAATATAATACAGTTGACTCTATCTAACGACTTTCAGGGGACCACAAAAGAATCGTACTTAAATAGAATGCTTCTAAAACTGCAGTGGAGTATCTGGGACTATGAAAAGTCATTCAATAGAATGTCGTTAAACAGAACCAACTGCAATTTGATATTTGAAAAAGGAGAAAAAACAATGCATTGTGTATTATTCCAGTATGATTATGATGCATGGCAATATTTGTGCATTTAAGTTTTAAATTAAGTTGTTTTTTCCCCCTCAGTCCAAGAAGTATTTCGCATGTGTAGATGCAAAAACTGAAAATTTCTGACTAAATGGCACATAGTAGAGAGATTTGGCTTCATTTGCTGTCATTTCCTCTGCTTATGCTTTTCAATTTAGTCAGAGCCTGAAGAGTAATAACTGATTCAACAGAAGTATGAATGTGTGTGATATTTCATGAGCTTTAATCTGTAATAAGTAATCAAGGAGGAAATTATTCAACTTTAAAATCATCAAATAACAAGTGTACATGAATTTTTTTCTTATGTTCTAACTTTTTATTATTCATTGATTTGTGTTATGCAGTAGACTCTAATTCTAATATTTTTTTATCTCATAGATTTCATTGGGTCCCTAACACTTGAGAAGGCTGTGGTTTCTTCCGGTAACACAAAGGTTATAGCCGGTTTTTTTCAGGACTTTGAGTACAGTGATTGAGAGGTTAACTGTACTATGTAGTATTTTGTCTACACATCTGAGGAGCAAAAGCTAACTGTGTTAGCTTTTGCTAACTGAGCTGTTAGCGAAAAATAACAGCTCAGTGATGATGAAAAACTGTTACGCAATTTTACTCCGTATAGAGATGTTTGGAGCTTCTTTAGATCACCTGTTTCTTTCATGTCTTAATATCTCTTGCCCCATCTTTGTTAATAGCAAACATAATTTTTGTAAAATAGTTTAAATGAAAATTCAGAAAGTAAATTTTTAAGCTCAATGGAAGACTAAGTTGGAGCATATTCTTGAAGATTTAAATCTTGGATCCTCCTTTTTCTAGATATTTGCCTAGAAGCTTGTTAAGACATCCTACGTAGAACATTGAAGGAACAGTGTGAAGCAGGATAATGGTAGAGCTAACGTAACATTGGGGCAAAATATTGAAATTATTCTGTGTAATTTGTCTGCTTGTCATCAAAAAAGGGGTGGAAGTATCTGAAGACATAACATGCCTCATAATTCATTTAAGAGGAATTGGTTAATTTTTAAAAGGTTTTTACCATATTGTTTGGAGGCTTGCTCCATTTCCCTTGATCAAATCCTATTTGTTAAACAGATATATTTCTGTTTCATTCATGAAGAAATAAAGATTTGATCATTTGAATTGGTACCTACTATGTGTATATTTTTGGAAGCTATAAATAAAGTTCTTGTATCAAATCTCTGTGTCTGTATATTTAATGTTTTCTACCAAATTGTTATAAATTTTCTGCAACCTCTCAAATTAGCTACGATATTTTTTAACAGCTACATCTAGCCATTTCATTTAAATCTTAGAAGTGTGGTGGAAAAAAAAAAACATTTTAATCGTTTGAAGTTTGGTTGCTAATATTGCAAATAAGTGTTGGTTCAGTTATGTTAGGACAAATGATGAGTAAAAGAAATTGTCTCGGACGTGCACTGCTCACGGATCCTTCAAGTGTGCATATTGGAGAGGATATGCCTTTCTTTTTCAAATTAATACATGATTTATAATTATTTAGCTGATAGCCCTCACACATTTTCACTTGTTTTAGTTTTAGCCATGATTTCTTAGATTTCAAAATTTTGTTTCTTTCCTCTCTTTTTCAAGATTCTGTCATTTTTTTTTTTTTTTCAAGCATTTGCAGCGTAGCACATTCTAGTCAAGAGACCCCACATTAATACAAAGACCACACACAAACTTTGATTTCACAATTTTACTTCAAAACGTATAAATTGTTGTAACTTGAAAAAAAAAAAGGCCCTAGCATTCATTTGAATTTTGACGTCTTGATTTCAAATTATGTTTTTCGAAATCATAAATTGCGATAGGACCCTACTCGTTGAGTTTCTTGTTTCTATGTATAGAATGGAAGTAGAGGACAAATTCACACTCATATCATGACCAGTGATTTTCTAGGTTAG
The DNA here is from genome assembly GCF_026930045.1 of Uloborus diversus. NCBI lineage: Eukaryota > Metazoa > Arthropoda > Arachnida > Araneae > Uloboridae > Uloborus > Uloborus diversus. Next base: position 130,005,945 of record NC_072736.1, read on the forward strand.
GTAAAAGGAGGCATATTCTTAAAAAAAACTAGTAATTAGGATGAGGTAATAAAGATATGACCAAATTGCACTCGTGCACTTTTCATAAAGATTAAACTTACAACGTATAATGTTATACTTTTATAATTACCAGAATTAAGTATTTTTAGATGTTTTTCCTGAAAATATTTGATTTTACACACAAAAAAACCTTTATGCAAAAACTATTTGAGATAAGCCTTGAATGCAGACGATTTGTAACCATGACGACGAAAATAAGTCTCGCCAAATAAATATTTAAAACATAAAATTTTTATTCGTTTATAAATATTTTGTTAATTCCCTCATTATTTGGGGTTTTGAGTATACATATTTAATGTTTGTTTCCTCCTATTATGGGAAGAAAAAAGGAAAATAATTTTTTTTGATTAATTTTGTATTTAATGACTCAAGAATCTCAACGGAATATCAATTTTCCTTGATGTGGAGTTGAGATACGTCCATTAATTAGCATATCGATCGCTTAAATTTATTTTACCGATTAATCTTTAAAGAGATTATTCTTGGCGCTTCCCCTCCCCCCCCCCCCTACCCAACCTAAACTCCAAATTCGACCTACAGAATCTGCTTTTCCCACTTCTGTAATGCGCTAAGGCAGTTGTTCCTAACTATGACATGAACGGAAAAATCGCACTTTTTTTTCTTTCTAGGAATAAATGGCTTTGAGTTATTTATTTATTTTTTTTGGACCAACGTTTCAGGAGAGGTTTTGTCACCAACCCTAATCTATGCTAGACTGGCTGGGAGTTGCCACCCCCCCCCCCCCCAAAGGATGAATTAATTTCACTATTTTAGTTATTACTTTTTAATTGACTTTTCTTTTGCATTTTTTACGTAGTTAATTAAAAAGAACACAAAACACACACAGCATATTTGCTTGCTAAGGAAGTATTACTGGAGTCAGAGGCTCAGAGTTGCAGAATACATTTAACTCACTAGTTTCGAATTCAAGGGAGCGTATTATCGCGATTCGTCCACTAATTCTTCTTTGATGGAATCAATAATTATTTTGATTTTTTTTTAATTTTATTTATTTTTTTTTTTTAATTTGTAGGCGCACCTAAAAGAGTCATTTTGATCCAGGAACCTATTTGCGATTCTTTTTCAGCTTATAAAAAATGCAAAATGAAAGAAATCATATGGTAGTTTCTTGGAAAAAACCATGATTTTTAATGGAAACGGCATGTAGTATCAATATGTTATCTCAACTGTATCATGGTTTCAAGAACAAATCAGCAATTGTTTTGAAATTCACACAAAAATAGTTTCTGAATTCTTCAGTAAAACTTATATGTTATGATTTTCTTTATAAATTAATTTAAAAAACTTCAAGTGAGGTATGGGTTTATTTACTAACTTTGCCCTTTTGTTATAACCTTAACGGCAATGTTCCTGAGTAAAACTGCTCATTGTCTAGCATCTCGGTGAAATTATATTGGGTTTAGTATTTAAATGGCTTGAAACATTAAAGATGTTTTCGGTTCATGTATTTCACATGTTTTCGGTCTACATTAAAAGTATATTAGTGCATAATATTCATGTACTTCGAAGTAGATTCCTCGATCTAAAGGAGAAATAAAAAACATTCACTTTTAAAAATAAAGTCATTAAAGCTTTGTTATGAAACATCAAAGGTGACGCGGGGGGGAGGGCTATTCAATTTTCCGTACCCCCTCCAAATGATTTTTCTGTATCCGCCCCTGCTGGCTGGTCGTCGTATTCGTATTAGTTAATCAGCACAAAGTACTTTTTCTTTTATCAGGGACAATTGCCACAATAGGCCATATGGTCGTGGGGAGGGAGGTTCAGGCTCGTTATTTGGACAGTTTGGTCTTAAAAAAAGGTAGTCTCCGATTGAAAAAAACTATAAGATCTTGAAGGAAAACTTAAGCTCTGGCGGCCCTGTATTGGTAGCCCAATTTTTTTCTTGAAGGGGCTCTGTTTTTTATTTTACTTTAAACTGAGCAGGACCGGATCTATAAATTTTGTGCCCCAAAATCTGTAGGGCCATTCCCCTAGTAGTATGTTTGTGACGTAATTAAGTCTTTGTGTAGTTTTTTATTTATTTATTTTTTAAAATTTTTTTCCCCAATTGTTCTTGTGGGTGGGACATTGGGCCCCCCGCAACGCGGGGTGTGCAGGTACGCAGATCCAGCCCTGGAACCGAGGACACTCATGCTCCCCTCTCCCATTGTACATATATACAGTAGGGGATTCGTAACTATATCGTCCAAAAATAAGCTGTGCTGACTGTGCGTAGATCAGAAACACGGTTACAAAGCAAGATTCATGCTTAGGAACATATGACGTTAACGTAATGCTGACGCGCGATATGCATACAAAGTCAGAAACCGAAACAGAGGCAGTGTCAGATTTCTCTCCTGAAGAAATACTAAAAATGATGCTGAACAAAAAAAGTCAACAGTTTCGGAATAGCATCGACCTTGCCAAAATGTTCATTAAGATAAAGTATAGTTGACATTAGTCCAAAAATTTTTTTATAACGGGGGGGGGGGCATCGACCCCTCCCGATCTCCAAAAGTGACTATCTTGGAATGAAGAAACAATTTAATAGTATCAAAAGAGTGCCTAAATCTTTCTCATGAGCGATGTCCTAACTCCATTTAACCCCTTGATATATCATATTGATCCCGGAAAATGGGAGCCCATATGCAACATTTTGAGAAGAGGGGGACCAGATATTTTCTTCATGGTGTAGCAGGATATATTTTCCCCGTGGAAACCGATTTCTGTAAAGATTAGAGTTATTAAAATTTGACATTTTTAATAACTTATTCATTAGTAGCTAGAGAAATGTTAATACATTTTTGCGAAGAAAAAATACTAAAATCAAAGAAGTTCTGATTTCCGAGGGTGCCCACTTGGGATAGGGGGGGGGGGGGTCATGGCGCATACTGCGCCATTAAAATATTTATAGGGAGGGGTATTTTTCTCATTTGGGGGAAGGAGCTCAATATTGAGACGAGTGCGCCCTTGCCCTTAGGGTGACGCCTCTGTGATTTCTAAGGGTGAAGAGGGGAGGGCTTGAGCCCTCACTTGCCACCCATATGAGCGTCTATGACCGGAGTACCCCCCCCCCCCCCATAAAGAGAGTCCCTCTAAAATGAGGATAAACATATCACTTAAAACTACCCCCTTAAAAAACTAGTTAAAGCAGCCTGTGCACCATGAACTCTCTCTCTCCGCGTATATTTCTTCCTAATAAATAACGTCAACAGTCCTGTTCAAGCGACGCATCAAATTAAGGACAGTAGTCCCTGAAAAGCTTCATTTGAATGACAGGGGTGCTCATCCCCGATGGGCAAGGGCGCATCTCCTCTCAATATCGCAAAAAACAACCGAGCAAGAGTCCCCCCGAATGAAAAAAATACCCCTAAAAGAATCCCCCTAAAAAACGCCATGATCCTCGACCTAGGTCGGTACCCCCTGTGAAGGAGGACATTTAATACTCAAGAAATCGAGCTATATTATGAAAAGAAAAACATTCCCCAAAAGTCTCCATTAGAGTATTAAGAGATCTCCTTTCCAATACATTCCTCTTAACCATTTCCGCCCTCTAAAAATCTCCGTAGGGACTCTAGAATACTAGTTCGAAAACCCATGAGAACTCTAGTACTAGTGCATTCTCCCCTCCCCCCCCCCCCCACAAAAAAAGGAAAAAAGCAAATTCAAGGGAAGTCCTCATCGCAATAAGGATCCCACAAAATTCTCATACACATCAGCATTTCTTAAGGAATAATCAAAAAGGAAACATTTAAATTGCTTTCGCTTACGACAAAGCCTCAAAGCTTTTGTAACATTGATTCCGAGCGTATTTCTCTGTACGCAAGAAAAAAATGGCAACCGACAATATTACTCAACTGTATAATTCGTCATGTAATTTATTTCCTGTAGAATTAGAAGTTTTTCGCCAAAATGAGCGATTATTTTGCCAATAAGTAAGCCCTACTGGAGTAGACTACGTTAGCCAATCATAGCTGCTTATTTTCGAGGAGTAGTAGCAACGTCCGTGGGACAAACCATCGATACAAACACTGAGATGAAGAACAAAATCAACTTGCAAATGAAATGCACTTCTTTCGAAAATTATTATCATATTTCAGAATTTAGACATGTCACCTTGATGACGTATTTATAAACAACTGACTCGGATATCCTGATGATGACAGCGACACCTATATTTAGTTCTGAAGGAGCAGGGCAGACATGGGACCATTAGGAAAAGCTCACTGTTAGGAAACCTCTATTATTCACATTCGTTGTGATTGTCATGTCAGGTGATTTCGCTCACATTTTAGATGAATTGTTGTGAAATAAGTCGAGTAGTTCTCGCTCTGAATTATTGCTAAAATTTACTCAAGTTGATTCAAAATTAATTTTAAGCTGATATGCTGAAACCAAAGGCTCTAACTCAAGTACTTAGTCAAGCCAATACTGGAGGAGTTTCCAGTACATTGTACGAATATTTTATCTTATTTATTTGCAGGCATTATAACTTCTCTTAGTTACATTTTCTGTTATTTATTGCAAACTTTTTTGACTATTTGTTGCGTTTTCTATTTCAGAGAATCGAGAAAGTTTCTAACTCTCAAAAAACATTTCTGTGTGATGTAGTGTATAAACGTTAATTTGTGATCATCATGTAGTTTTGACACTCCCGATGTAAAACTTAGTATGTTAATGAACTTAGTGAAAGTGTTTCTGTTAACTTTAAAATGTTTTTGTTCAGTATGCCCAAGTTATGGGTACTGTTAACATTGAAGAATAAGTCAGAGAGCTTCTAGGAATTTAATAGAGGGATCAGATTCCCTGAAAAGTATTCAGACCTGCCATTTGGGGGGGGGGAGAGGTCAGGAATAGGTAACTTCCCCCTCCCCAGCGTTGAAAAATTAATGTACAGTATAGCCCGCTTATTGGAATATCGGATAATAGAATATCCCGTTTAATGTAATAAAATTTCAGTGTGGTACTTCTCTATTGATGCATGCTATTTTTATCCCGAATAATGAAAAATCCCGCTTACCAGAATAATTTTTCGTGGCATTAGCAGGGCCGATCCTAGGGTGTCGGCCGCCCGTGTGCAAAGACCTAATGTGCCGCCCCTCAAGAGTAATTTGCATATTTTGACTCATCTTTAACGTCCATATAAATATTTCTTCAAATTTCTATACCAAGTTCTAATTTAAAAAAGAAAGGGGAAAAAAACAGAAGAATGGTGAACTCATAAAAAGGAAGAAAAGTTTTATAGTAAGAAACTCCGTAGGTACAATTTATATCTTTGAAGAAAGTAATAGATACCAAAATTTACTAGTCTTAAAAACGCATTTTATAGTCTGTCTTCGGTGACATTAGAAGAAGGACAGACGAGGAGGGTTTACTCAGAGAAAATTATCGAAATTGGGGTATGAAAAATAGTTTTAGCTAATCTTTGGTTGTGTTCGGTTGCAAGGACAAAAGAGTCGGGTATACTCAATGTGCATGGAGAAATCTTCGAAATTAACGTCAAATATCGCAATTTTAGGAACTTTTTTGAGACTTCAGGAAATAGTAATGTTGATGTTCTTTCCTAAAATTCTTTCCAAATTGAAATCGTTTTGAAGCTATTTTTTGTGACCGTAGCGTAGGAAGGATCGATGCTCTTCCCGAAAATTTTTCGAAACTTAAATTTTAAACACGCAATTTTGGGTTACCTTTGTTGGTTTTCGAAATTGAAGTTTAAAACGCAAATTTAGGCTGTCTTTGGTGATGGTAGGGGATCTGGCGGCTTTCCTCCGGTAATTTCTCGGCACCATTGTTTCAAAAACCCATTTTTGGCTATATTTGAAAACGATAGGGGAAACGTGAAAATATTCCGAACCGAAATATTTTTCAGAATTAAAATCCATTATAGGCTATTTTTTTTAGAAGGAAGGGGGTTCTGAGGCTCCAAGCGGATGTTTCTAAAAGCGCAATTTTATACTATCTTTGGTAACGTTAACAATACCGGGAAGCTTCGGCGGATCTTACGGATATTTTTCGATATTAATATCTGAAAAATACAACTATAGATTTTTGTCCCCCTCACCTCGACGATTGATGGGTATGCACTAGCGCGGTGAAAAGTCCCAAAAACTTGTTTTAGGCATTGTATGATAACGATGGGACTAAGAGCGGGCGGGGGGTCAGCGTGCCCTCACGAACTGTTTTTAGAAACTGAAGTCAATTTCAGGCTAGTTTAGTCAAGAATGGTTCTGTGGCTCCACGGAACTGTCTAAAAACGAAATTTTGAGGTATAGTAATTGCATTGGAGAAAAGGGAGATCCGCGGTCCTTTCCCGAAAGTTCTTGAAACTAATGTCTGAAAAACGCAATTTTAGTTTGTTTTTCAATAAATTAAGTGAGAGGGAGCGGGATTAAAGGCTTCTCTAACTGAAGACTGTCTTTGGTAGTAATTGCAAAAAGTCCATCGCAAAAATTTCGAAAAAGAAATCCGAAAAATGTCATTAAGCAATTTTTGATGACATTAGGAAAGGCTGTCCTCTAAAAACACATTTTAGATTTCGGAGCCAACATTTTTAGGCTATGTTTGATTACGTTAAGGTGGAAGGGGTGAATCAGAATCTTAATTGGGTCCTTAAGATCTGTGGTTCAACCAGTGAAATGTTTCGAAATTAAAGTCCTAGAAACGCAATTTTAAGCCTTCTTTAGTCTCGTCAAGGAGGTCATGGCATCCTTTTGGATCTTCGTTTAAACTTACTACCCGGGGCAAGAGCCCTGTCCTCCTGCCTGATCTCGAACTGGGCAGTTCATTCGGGATTTTAATTACAAAAAATTGCCGTAAAGGGGAAAATTACAAAATATTAGTTCGTCATTCATAAATGTTCGACTCTCAAAGGAGTCGCAATTTTCTACTTTCTTCCCACGCATCGACGATTATTGAACATAGATTTTGTTGTTTGAAATACTTATGATGAGAGTATCTAGTCAGTATAGCTTTATTTTTTGTATAAATAAAAAATGTCTTCATTGTTTAGGTCTATAAAAGCTTGGAGGGCCATCAGTGCTCCTTTTAGAAGACACCCTTTCATGCTTCAGGAGAGGGGGGGGACTGAAGGGAGTCGCAATTTTCCACTTCCTCTCCACGCATCCATGATTGTTAAACACAGAGTTTGTTACATAGTTTGTTGTTTGAAATGCTTACGAGAGTATCTAATCAGTATAGCTTTTTTTTTAATAAATAAAATATGTCTTCATTGTTTAGGTCTATAAAAGCTTGGGTGGTAAACATTAGTGACCGCCCTTGGTGCTCCTTTTACACGGCACCATTTCATGCTTCAGAAGGGGGCCTTTCTCCTCCCCTGCATCCATGCCTGATTACTGGTTCTGTCACAAATTTTGCAACCAAATGAAGCATGTGTGTAAATAGTAAATATTAATGGACAATGAACCAGCACAATGTTCCCAAACATTCTATTTTTCTTAAACTATGATATATGCTGTCGGGAAATCGACGCTTACTTTGATAATTGAACATTTAAAATTCAGCATATTTATTCGACTTATTATAAGTTATCTCGTGAGAAATTCTTGAGGAATTTTTCTTGATTATAAGAACTACATGATGCGGCCTGCGGCCGCCCTTGTGCGGTGCACACTCTGCACACCTGTTAGGATCGGCCCCCGGGCATTAGTGCCTATTCCATGAAGCAGGCTCAACTAAATTTACATTTTATTTTTTAGACACTTTGCATAGGTTTATGACTTTGGCTCCCCAGGGAAAAAATGAATTGATGGGCCTGAGAAAATTGTTCAATGTCAAAATATCAAGCACATTGTTAAGATCATGGAAGAAGCCAACTTGCGTATTATCATTTACACAAGGGTTCATCCTAAGCGAAGCAGAAAAGCTATGTGTTTATTAACAAGTCATGCAGGGCCAGACTGGACAATCGTCCAGTGCGTCGCAGGACAGTTGCAATTTGTGATTAAACTCCTTTTTTTTTTACTTTAAATGTTTAATAGAGGCTTGGGAGGCTATCAGGCCTTTTATATATGTTTACTATCAGGAGAGCACTTGAGGCATTTTTGAGCGTACTCACGTGAGCCGAGGAGCCTTTTCGTCCGTTGGTTTTTCAGGCCCTCATTAAAACTTATAAAAAATCCTCATTAAAACTTATTAAACTTAAGGTCCCTAGTTTCCAAATAGGCCGACATGGAATCTCGTCTGCTCTGATTGTACTTTGGGGCCGTCTTCAAAGGGGTGTAGAGGGCCCACTCTTTTTCAAAATTCAGTATTCCAATTATATTTTAGCAATGCACAAAATAAAAGGAAGGCCTTCACTTTGTTACAAAATGAAAATGTAATAATAATGAACAAATTGAATAGGAGTTACAAAAAGTATTTCTTCTGATTTTTTTTTTTTTTTTAAATAGTGTAATCTTAAAATAAAATCATCCAAAATTCTGTGTTATTATAATTGTGTAATAAAGGTCACCAAATGTACGTTTCAAACTTTTCCCAACAAAAAATGAAAATGGTATGTTTATAGGGTAAACTCGTGGCAAGCTTCATTTAAAAAAAAGAATGAATAGATAAATAAAATTTATATCTTTATTACGGCTCACCGACATATTTACATCTTAAACTGTTTACATAGATTTTCATTACGAAAATCACAGCTAAATAGAGAAAAATACAGAATCCCCCGAAATATGTTTTGATTAGAAAAAAGAAAGTTAAAATACAATAGGCGAGATTTAAATATTGCAGTGAATACACACACTAGTTGTTCTAAGAGTTTGAATGTAAAAAAAAACTTAAGAATTCAGGAGGTATGATATTTAGAATTAAAAAAAGTGGAAAAAAACCATAAGTTATCAACACCACATCAGTGCAAAATGTTAAAAGTTCTTTTTATTGGAGCCACAGACGGCCTTGTATTCCTAATAAATAGGCTGTACAAACCAACCAAAGTAGTCCAATGGTTTTGGAGAAAGATAATTGAGGGTAGGTTTTCCATAACAGTTTTAACTAGAGATTTAACCATAACCAGAATAAATAAGAGAGGACAGCCAAGAGGGGGTTTCCTCGAACCTTATTTCTTTTTTTTCACATCACCAAAAGTAACCTAGATGTGTATTTTTGAAACTGATTTTGGAAGCACTCTTGTGTATTTAGGACTTCAGTTTCGAAAAACTCCCAGGAGAGCAAACTCCTGTAACCCTTAGAGATGCCCCCTTCCCTCCCCATCATTTAAGAATGTCAAAATTTTCCTTCACATGCATCATTTCTAAAAAAATTCTGGGGGAGAGCCCTTGAACTCACTCTTCTCATAACATCGTTGATCATCGGGTTGTTGTAACGATCTGTCCGGCCCCAGGGGTAGATTTACTGCTAAGCTAAGGGCCAGCTTAGAGTAGTCGCCCGGGCCGTCTTAGCAGTCCAGTCCAGCCCTGAAGTCGAGACTTAAAAAGTGTAGGGAAGTAGTGAGCAATGCAGCTTAGCCAGAAAAAAAAATCTTGGATTTATAAACAAATTTGGAATAATTCCAAGAGATTTTGGTTATTTTACACAAAAAGAAAGGCATTTTACAACAAATCCCTCAAAAGAGTTTGAAAATTATGCTGAACAATGAAATGATAAAAGTAAGATCTGACAAATTTGGATCTGGGCACTAGGTTGCCCAAGTGACTAAAAAATACCTTGGCATCTAGTTGTTACAGAACAAGAACCCCCCCCCTGCCAAAAGCAATGGTGCACCCCCCCCCCCCATACTAGGAACACCCCCCAAAAGCGAGATTCTCTACCAAAAAGCAGAAAGAATCCTCTCTCCTTTAAAATTTCAGTGTCACCGTCTGCTTTAGGTGAGCACCCTTAATAACATGGGTGCCCATATAGGGGGGTAAGTGGGAGCTCAAGCCCTCCCCCTTTAGAAATTTTAAATTTCTTGCATTTAGCACTTTTTTTCTTTGCAAAAATGTAAAAACATTTCTTCCCCAGCCATTAATGAATAAGTTATTAAAAATGTCAAATTTTAATAACACTAATCTGTACTGAAATCAGTTTCCATGGGGGGAATATCTGAACCAGCCCCCCCCCCCTAAAATTTTGCATATGAGCTCCCATGCCCTCGAATATAATTAGTTATCATTTGATCCAATATTGTAATTGTACATAGGCGGATTTAGGACCGAGTTCCTGGGGGGCAGGATTTTTTTTTTAAGCATGTCCACGCTTTACTTTTTTGTGTATCGTTTTCATTAATGTGTGTTTTCATGCTGTCCTTCTTGAATTGACCTTAAGAGAGGGAGCTGGTATCAAGAGAGTGACGCAGGGCTCCCTTTTGAGTGGGAAATAGAAAATCTCCAATTTTAGGAGGCCGGGGATTTCTCCTTCGGAGAAAATTTTGTAAAATGGATATAAAATTCTGCATTTTGAAGCCTTATAAAGGTTAACTGGATAGACATAGAAATTGATAACTAGATTATACGGTTGTACAGTATTATTCAAATTTTGTAAGAAACAGCCATTTTCAGTTTGAAAGAAAAAATCAACTATAGGGTCATTCCATGTCAGTTCAACCACACCCCAACACCCACCATCTCAGATTTCAATGAAACTTTGTATACTTCTATGTTTCATAGTCCTATGTAACCTCCTAAAGTATTTCTTCTCTATTTAAAATTGTTTTTATTTTATGACCCTTCAAAGTTTTGAGATTTTGCGTTAGTTGTCATTCACAGTTCTCTCAGAATTAACTGCAGCTGTTTGCAAAAAAAATTATTTCTCAACAACTAAAGATAAAAAGTTTTTGAAAATTTTCACATTATACATTAAGACTTCAAGCATTTTAGAAAAAAATATATCAAAGATCTGAATTTATATTCAGCAATTGAAAAAAATTAACAAACTGAAAATTTTAAAAAATTTTCAATAAAAAAATGATTTTCAAAATTTTAATTTTTTGGCATGGTCTAAATTAAAATAATTTATATATTTTTTTAAATGATCAGTAACATGTGTGCTAACATATAAAATGAGAATCTTTAGGGGACTTTGAGGGATTCTGCCCCCTTGCCCCCCTTATTTTGATAAAAGAAAAAAAATCGATCACAATCTTACAAACTTTGCTAATTACTAATAGCATCAAAAAAAATTTGAATAATGACATACATTGGTGTTTGAACCCAAATTTAAACATTTTAATACTCAAGATTTTTTTGAATTGAAAGTAGTTAATTAAATAAATTAATAATAAACAATAAAAACAGGTTATCGCGAAATTTGAAATTTTCCTACAACAATTTATGCATACTAAAAATTATTGTTTAGTATGCATTAAGACAACATAGAAATTAAAAGAGAAATCATCTAATTCTAATTTATAACTAGGCAATTAATACAAAGTATCACAAATCCTATAAATACCAGCTCATAGTTCTTAAATTCCTTCTACCTTATGTCTGTTTCCCTACTAAGAAGATTAGAAAATATGTATGTCATTCTAATTATTGTGTTGTGTGTAATCAGATCTAGGCCAAATACAAGTAAAAATTTGATATCTGTCCAGTAATGATTTCTCTAACCAACTGGGCAAAGAACAGACTAAAAGACAAATTCGAAGCTAGACACTTCTAGTTCGCAGAGCTTTTAACTTGTTTCATTAATCTAATGCAATATCAAACTGAAACATGGATTTGTTTTCCGCTTATCAAACAGATTAGCCCAGAAAAGTTCAATTTCCCGTGCCCCCTCCAAAAGATTTTTCTGTATCCGCCCCTGAATTGCGGTATGTTGTTTAAAGCCACTTTTTATTTTATACAAATGATTTATAAACATTCTACTCTAAATATTCCTGTTTAAATACAGTGAAACTTCAGTAACTGGACACACTGATAACCCCTGTAACTGGACATTTATTTTTCTTAGGGTTGGCCCAATGCCAAATTCAATGACTGAAAATCTATCTAGCTTGACACACATTTGCGAGAACCCCCTATCAGTCCACACCCAATTGCTATTCTAGTTCAATTTTTGCTACCAACATTCTTTCATATTAACTTTTTCTCAGAGTTTTAGGAAATCTCTTTTAGAGAATTCCATCTTTTATCCAGGGGAGTACGCAACCACTCTGTGCTGTTAGTGCAATTCTAAAAGGATAGGATAAAATATACCAAACTGTAGAGAAAGAAGGCACCATTATACCTGTATTCTAAATAAGTGTGAGCAGGATTTTTTATCTTTAACAGACATGACTAACAAGAAGCTTTTATCTCTTTTCAACAATTATGTATTTATGCTTCACAATATATTCAAATATATTATTGATTTTACTATATACTTTTCAAAGAAAGAAAACGAAAAGAATAGAAAATTCCTTTACTGGAATTAGTTTTCATGATGTGAATATTAAGCATCAGTAAGTAAGTTGTACACACAGAAACTCTTTAGGAATTAAAATTTTAGAACCCCAGTAAGTTGACGTCCACTTAAGTCGAAATCTTTTCATGTTTCCTTGGTTTGTTGAGTTATGGAGGTTCCGTTGTAGTTTGAATTAGCACATTTTATATTAATTTCTTTTCTCTATTCTATTTATTGCACTTAATTGCATTGCACTAGTGTACACTCCCAAAAGCAGTTGAGGAAAAGATGCAAGTTATGTTGGGGGGGGGGGGGGAATCCGGACAAATATTGTTTTTTTCCCTTGCAAATACTAATTTAGTTTCTTATTCTCATTAAAAAATATACAAAAATCCATTGAATATGAGAGATGCAATTTATTTCCTCATTTGCTATGAAGGGAGGGGGGAAGGTAATTTACTTTATTTAGAACATATTATTACTAAGCAATCAAGCTATTAACTTTTAAGGGGTGTAAACTATTTTCAAGAAAGGAAAAGGATGAATTTGTTGCTGTACTGCAGTAACACTAAAATGAAAAACAGTTCCACTATACTTAAAATACACCGCCAGCTCAGTTATTCCATCTGAGGGCTGCAGTTTCGTGCTTTTTAGCACTCATCAGCCCGGAATAGGAATCACATGAGCTGGAGGCGAAAAATCTCTTAAGGGAGCCAAGAGAGCCAAACAAACTGGTAGCTAATACAGAATTAGCAAGCCAGGAGAATTAGGGCGGTAACTTACTACAAAATACAGTTCCACTATAACAATTTTTCTCAAACATAAGGGTTTAGGTGGGAGGGGGGGGGGTCCTGAAAGTGTTAGAAACTGCATGATTATAAATTGGTGTTAAGAGTTAATTTTTGTTTTACGTTGTCTTAACTAAAATGCAGTAATCTGTATGCAGATATTATTGTCTGTAACTTTTAAATTTCATGATATCTTATTTTCAGAATGTCTATATTTTAAACAATTTTTAACTATTTCAAATTTAAAAAAAAGCTTAAATATTAAATTTATATGTCTGACTTCAATATTAAACACACTTTATATATATATATATTTTTTAAAAATAATTGTTGGGAACTCTGTTTTCAGAGACATAGAAGAGCTTTTCTCTGATGCTTTCGTTTTTTCTGAAGAGGGGGGTGGGGGGGCAGAATCCCTAAAAGACCCATAACTTTTTTTCATAGGGGAAGTTAGGACTCATACTCATGATCATTTTTCATTGTTAAACATGATTTTTAAAACTGACCCTGATGTTAAAAATTTGACAATGGCTTTTTTCACCAAAAAAAAAAATCAATTTTTCTTTTTCCAATTTTTTAAAAATTCTTAGTATAAACCAAGATTATTATAATATTTTTAATAAAAATATTCAAAATCTTAGCATTTTTTATGAAAATTTCCAAAAAGGTAAGTTTATTAGTTGCTAAGAAACAATTTTTTCCCATTAAACAACAGTTCAGTTTGAATGTCTTAAAAATGACAAAAAATGCAAAATCAAAAAATTTGATAAGTCTATAATATCAAAATACATTGAGATTGAAAGAAAAAAAAACTAAGGGGTTGCTTTTTACCACAAAATAAGGAAGTATACCAAGTTTCATCAAAATCTGAGGTGGTACATGTTAAAATCCCATTTTTAGGGTAGATTTGGGGTGGAACTATCCCATATTTTAAGTTATTTCAAATGAAAAAGAAGCTTAGATTTTTTTTTACATTTGAGTCCAATGTTCAACACACTGTATATTTGAATTTTTGTCGTAATTGCTGACAATTCAGTTTTTAAGAATATGGAAGAGATTGTATGATGTTTCCTGCTTTTTTTTTTCAGAATGGGGGGGGGGGGGCAGAATCCCTCAAAGTCCCCTAATGTTTTTATTGGATAAGTTAGAATACATATTCATGATCATTTTTTAAAAAAATCATGATTTTTAAAGCTGACCCTCTTGTTGAAATTCAGAATTATGTCAACACCTTTTTTTGAAAAAAAAAAATTAAAAATTTTCACTTTTCTAATTTTTTAAAAATTTCTTATGTAAACTAAAACTATTAAGATATTTTTTTATCAACATGTTCAAAGTCTTTACATTTTATGCAAAAATTTTCAGAAAGATTATAGCATTACTTACCAAGAAACAATTTTTTTAATAAACAACATCTTCTCAGTTTGAGTTTCTCAAAAATGATAAAAAATGCAAAATCGCCGAATTTCAAAAGGCTATAAAATCAAAACGAATTGATATTGAAAGAAAAAAAATTAGGGGGTTGCTTATAACCATAAAGGGATGAAGTATACCAAGTTTTATCAAATTCCGAGACGGTGAGTGTTAAAATCCCATTTTTGTGGTTGATTTGACGTGGAATGACCCTATAGATTTCTCATTACAACAACATTTTTTTAATTATAAGTAGTGCAGAAAACAAAAAGAAATAGAGGTAGTGTATCATTTTGTTTTTCCTGTCAAAACAGATTAACAATATGCAGTAGAAGTAATTGGAACCCCCTTTGCTTAGGATTTTCAAAGACTTATCTAATTATTTTCAAGGATTCTGGAATAAATAAAATTATCTAACGCACTTCATTTGTACATTCCAGTCTCTGATATTTTAGTACTTGATTGTAAATTTTTACAGTCCTGTTCTAATTTTGTGAGAAATAGGTATTTTAAATTTAAAAGAAAAAAGAAACCATAGATTTCTCATGACAACAACTTTTCTTCAGTTGCAAGTGGGGCAGAAAATGAATAGAAATAGTAGTGTGTATTTTTTTCCGTGCTAAACAGATAGACAATATGCAGAAGAAGTGAGATAAAAGCAATCAATACAAAAGAATTTCCAAAATACTGCATTCGGGATTGAATAAATAGCAAGATATGAAATATGTCAGTCACAAAAATTTATTTTTTTTTCCTTTTCTTTTCTCCCATCAGAAAAGGACATTCGCTTTTCTCTTCATTTTCATTGAACTATTCAAAAAAGAAAAAGTCATGATTTTTTTTGTTTTAAGATTTTGGAAGATGTGTTGATACTATATAAAGTCCTCCCAAAACTGGGGGGGGGGGCATTGCCCCCCTCTGCCCTTTGTTATATCCTTTTAATGTAAAAGTTCTATCATTATATACTAAAGATTAGGCAGCATTTTTATTAAAGACAACTGAAATATAGAGATTTTTTCTAGGAGGTCCTCAAACTATTTCCTTTTCTTTTCTGTTGAAAGAGATATTCTAAAATTGCGTTTTATAGTTCCTATTTCCTAAGAATTCTTGGGAATGTTTCGGATCTCCCTCACCCTAACATCATTGAAGGTCGTCTAAAACTGCATTTTGAAACCTAAGTTTCTTAAAGTTACTGAACCCATTTTTTCCCTAAACGCTACCTGAGATGTCTGTAGCCACGTCTTTTAAGACTTAAAATATTGCAAAATATCTGGGTGAAGGCCTCTAAATGCCTCCTCCTAAAATTGTCTTTTTAAAACTTCAATTACAAAAAGTTTCCTGGAGGGAGATTTGAACCGCATTCTTTTCCTTAATGTCATTAAAAAGTGCCTACCTACACTTGAGTTTTAGAGCTTCCCATTCCGAAAAGTTGCCTTTGCAGGGTCCCTTGTATACGTCCTTGCCTCATATTAATGAAGACATTAATTTTCAGTGACATTGCATCCATTTGGAGTGATGAGGAAGCTGGCAGCCTGTCTGTTCCTAACAAAAGTATATTAAGTAAGGCACATATTTTGATGCAATGATTTTTTTCATCTTTTCCTTCAAAGGAGTGTAATTTAGGTCACAAAAACATCAATCAAATTCTTTCGCCAAATAAAGCTGCTTGAGGCAGCAAGTAGGGGGCAATGCCCTTGAACTACACTACTGAAGGTGGTGTATTTCGAAGGAACAGAGATGTACACCATCCCCCCACAAGCAGTAAGGCAAAGGCCAGTACTACAGAAAGCTAACCTAGTCGCCTTGTCAGCTTTTGTTGGGGCAAACCTAACTTGGCAGCTTCGTAATTGCTGCTATTAGGATCTTCATTACCTTTACAATGCTGCCATGTTAGGTTTGCCTCAACTATTGTTAAGAAAATTTATCAATTTTTAAGATTTCTTTTGCTCTTCTTATTTTTTTTAAATTTATTTATTTATTTTTTTTGTGTATGTGTGTGTGTATTTGTAGCATAATTTTTAGTTTTAAATGTTCAAGATTGTTCATGAAATTAGTAATTTTCACTAACTTGAATGATAATGACTGGATTATTTACCCATAAACTTGATTATTTAGAAAGTCAATAGAAACATTTTTGTTAGCAATTTTTATGTTTATCATGCTGTGACTTTGTTTCCATCAAAAACCCGTATTTTTCTAAATTCTTTTGAACTTTCTTTTTTATTTTTTGAATTCTTATTTCAAGGGGAGCAGGTATCACTTGTTAAGGTTTATTACAAATACGCATAAAAAAAGTTAACTTGCCGGTAACAAAAATAAGTTGTTAATTTATTTTCAGGTTTAAAGATAATGCTTTAAATATTCTCTTCTAGACTCTTGAATAGAGAAGGAACTTTGTTAGCGTACTCTGGTTTTGCTGGCAAAGATGCAAAACTTACGGCTGCTATAGCAAGCAATATATGGATGGCTTATGAAAAAAATGGATGTTCTGTTCTTAATAATGAATCCCTGAAGTTCATCATAATTGAATGTGAAGTAAGTTTTTAAATTTTAATCTGTAGTTAGTTTTTAGTATTGTATGCTTAGATTGTGTTTATCATTTTCTGTAATAATTTTTCTCAATTGAATTTGAAAATAAATCGTGAAATTTAATTTATATTAAGCTAAATGCATTAAATAACAATTAAAAAATGTGCATATTCTGAAAGTATTAACATTTTTATCTGTTACATCGTAGTTTCATTGCCAATTGCAGTCTAGTGTTGACTTATAGGAGGGATGCGTTTCGAGACTTCTCGCGTAAGTCGAAATTTTACATTGTGGAAAAAGGTAGTATGTCAAGGAATTTTTTCACACATACCTGATTATTTTTGACTCTTTTTATCATCACCGCAAATTGTCTTAAACCAACCTTAAATTATATCTTAAATTTTCTCTTACATAAAGAACTGAATTTTCACTGTATTTAAGAAAAAAAAAAACTTTTACTCAATATAAAATACTGTTACAATGCACAAAATCAATGATCAGCGGGAGAGAGAGATATATAAAATAAAACAATTCGGTACATACTGTATGTAGCAGTAATAAAATGCTGTACTATAATAGTACTGTATAGCAGATACAATAATAATATTTGTAACTTAAAAAATGAAGATGATGATGATTTATGCTGCGTGATCTCAGATCGTTATTCTAATACTTTTGCTTGGCCAGCTCCTTTATGACGTTTGGTAACACCCCTCTTCCTGCTCTCTTTAATCCACAATTTAAGTGCAGTTTCCATTTTAAAAATGTTTACATTTTACTCAGCCACTACTCTGTGAACGTTTACGGATTCCCCTTTTCCTGACTTTTAATTGTAATGAGAAGCAAAGGGATGTAAGTGCCAAAATTAAAAACTTCACAAATGGAAGGTGAACCTCTCCTCTGTTTTGGGGCTAGAGATAGTACTAGTAGACCTCTCAGATGCTGCTATACAGCATGATGTAGAAAAATTCTTCAATGAAAGTCTACCTAGGACCACATCTTTAAATGCGGTTTATTCAAAGCTTGAAAATGTCCACTTATATCCTTCTGTTTCTCATTGCCTCATATGGAAGATTAATGCATTCCAAACTGTTGTGCTTCCTTTGACGCATTTTTCTGTTGCCGAATTACACTCAGAATCTTTAGCTTTTCTTCAATTGACATCAACTTTTTCTTTTTTTTCATCTTCATAAACTTTACATGAAACAGTGCGCTTGGGTGCCATTATGTTTCAAAAACTTACGCATTTAGAATGAAAACAAATAAATGAAAAGTGAGGAGTAGTTATTTGTATACCCTAACAACACTAGCAGTGACTCTATGGGGCTTGAGTGGGCTCGCCCCCCCCCCCCCCTTCCCTCCCCATAATTTGTGTGTGCATGTGGCTTTTTTCAGAATAAGTGGCCAGTGTTTTACTCGAGAAAGAGTTTCTTTTTGCTTGATTGTCAATGAAGTTCCATATATCCATCAAGACAAAGGCCCTATTTAATTCACTAAAAGATGTTCTTGTACTCCTACACTTGCCTTTTCTGTATCTAAGAGAACTGCTTGGAGTATGTTGCGTCAAATATGAGGAGGAAGTTTGCAGGACTTCAAAAAGCCCCAAGCAATATGTATTCACTGCATGACTCTCCCACAAAATAGTACTGTAAAAATGTCCCTCAAGACAAGGGACATGGTCTAATTGAATCAGAAAATTTGCCTACCAATTTTTAGATTTCTATATCTTGAAAACGCCTTGTCACATATTGCTGGTTCATGCAAATCACAAACATCAGAAAATATGTAAAATGGCATTTTCAAGGAACAAATATCGGAAGATGCCCCCCCCCCGAACCCTTTTACCGAGGGGGAAATTCCATACACCTTAGACCCCCCCCCCCCCCCGCCCTCAGAGGCCTGTGCAGTCCGACCCCCGAAATAATTTTCGCAAGTCCAGCCCTTGCCTAACAACGGGATATTCAGACAGTGTGAAAACTTCTACTCTCAGTGATGCTAAAAGGATGAAAGTCTATTCACAAAGCCAAATTTTTTAGTAGCCAGTAACGAAGCTAATACTTAAACACCACGATTCCCATCCGAAAATTTTCATGTTGCGTGCGAGAAATGTGTGTTCACTCTAAAATTCGTTACTGGTAAAAAATTCTCGTTATATATTTTCTTTGTATTGTATGTATTTTTTTATGAGTCGAATCACTTTGTAACTTAAGTTGACTGTAATGCATTTACAAAATTAAAACAAGAGATGAAAAGTCCTGAAGTTTTTGAGTCTAGAATCAGAAATCATAAAAGGAATTCACAAGTTGAAAACAAAATGTTACAGTGTAGCTCTGATAAGTTGAAGCTTGGCCTTGATATTGATTACGTCTTTTTGAGAAGTTCAGTGAAAAAGGGATGCTATTGTTGCATGGATTTGAGGTGGAATACTTTTGCAAAACTTCTGCGAAAGCACCAATCCTTATTACCCTAAATGGCAATAAACATTCCCGAGATAAATTTTAAACTTTACCTTGTTTCATATTATACTTTGAAATGAAAACTATACTTGTTATGACTTTTCTGTAAATTTAAAGCTGGAGCTCTTTTGTTTTGATTCAAGTTTTTATTTATGCACAGTTTTCACTGTTTTTAGTATCTAAAGTGAACTTAATCATAACTTTGTGTCGTATCCAATTCTGTTTTAAAGTAAATATAGATTTAAAGAAAAAAAGTAAATCCATATTTTTTAAATTCAAACAAGTATTTTAATTGGAAAATGAAATGATTTTTTTTATTACATAGGAAAATGGGTCAGACAGACCATCTGTTTTCTTGCTGCCCAATACAAAGTAACCTTGGAAAAAATGTTGGCCATACAGGCACAAATGGTTCAATGTAAAAAAGTTAAAAGAAAAGTTTCTCTTTACAATGTCGCTGCTGTGTAAAATCAAAAATCATCCACGCAAAACAAAATAAAGACGTCAAATCTTAAATCGTTTATAATCAAAGCTAAACAAAAAGAGGGTCTACTGTATTTCCAATGGATTAAATAAAAAACTTCTTTGATCATATGTATTTCTATATCATTTCTCATGCACTGCTGCTAATCAATGTAGATTTTTTTTATCGTTAGTTTTGTGATGAATGTTTTTGAAATTTCAAATCATTTAATCTTTTTCTGACATTTAGGATTCTGAAATTTTGTGTAACTTACCTCAAAAGCTAATTCTCACTTTAATAAAAAGTACAGTGCAACTGCTATGAGCCACCCATTCTATATAGCGATCACCTCCATTAACCACCAATTTTCCAAGGCGTGGATATTCCACTCTATCTTTTCAATGTCAAAAACTGTGGGAGAGACCAACTAAACCTCTCCTAACAACCAGCAAATTTAGTCTGGGCATACACCAGTCTTCTCTTGCTTATAAAAGGGGAAATAAACCATAAGGGGGGTAAAATCTATTTTGATAAGAATTTCAAATCTTTTTTTTCTTTCTTTGAGCAATCACATTGCTTATTGTTCTCACTTGATGGTTTTGATGTTCCTATGATTTTATTTTCCCCCGCCTCCCTCTGCAGCACCATTGTCTACCGGTCCCTCCTGAAGCTGCTCTTCTAGCAAAAACAGTCTCCAGGTTACGTTCATATCCTGAATGCACACGCATACATACACACCTGCACACACACATACCTACACTCACTCATGCATACACACAGAAACAAACATACACCTACACACACATACCCACACACTCATGCCTGCACACATACACACACGCATATATAAACAAACACACACACACATTTACGGACACACTCATACCTGCCCACAGACACAAGCACACGAATACACACACACACACACTCATCCCTCGACACAAACACACACACCTACATACACACGCTCACTCGTAATTGCAAAAAACATAATTTGAATTCCAGCTGCCAAACTTCAAATTAATTTTTTTTTTTTTGTGTGTCGCATTGACTAGAGCTGAAAAGTTACAAAAAAGAAGGCCTAATTTTTCACACCCTTAGGAAATTAAGCTGATGTTTGGTACATCTCGCTGCATGTCATACCCACATCTGCCATTGTTGAAGTTTAATAAGGGATGTAGTTTTTCAAGAGGTTGTCCTGAAAATTTAGTCATTACTTGCGAGTAGACCGGAAGCATTCCTATGCCATTTTAGTGGTCAGAATCTATTTTCAGCTTGTTTGAACAGGTGGGTAAGCTAAAGTTGCACTCAGATTGCACTAATGATAAACAGGTCAGACCCATATGTGCCATTGTTGAAGATTAATAAGGGCAGATGGTTTTTCGGAGATTTTCCTCAAAATTTAACCTTTACTTGAAAGAGGCCGGAGGCATTCCTATGCCATTTTAGTGGTCAGAATCTATTTTCAGCTTGTTTGAACAGGTGGGCTGATGTTGCACTCAGATTGCACTAATGATAAGGACATTGATAATTAATCTTTGAGTCTAAAGGCTGAACTAGAAGCAGAAGTTGGTTCAGAAAAAATAAAATCTGAAGCAGACAAAATTCTCCCATTTTAAAGTGAATTGGTTCTTAAATGGAAAAATAATCTAAGAAGTATATTTTAGAAAAAAATTTTTAGTTTTCTATTTGAATATATTCTTTTCTCATCATAATGTCCCTTTCATGGAAGTAAAACATATAAATGATTTCTGTTGGTGCATTGTTTTTTTCATTTTCAAAACGACCTCTAAAATTGGCCAACCTTTATTAACAACCATTTTTTTCAGGAACAGAAACACTTCCAAATTTTAGGATTTTTAATTATATTATTTATGTGATTTTAGGAGGGCTTTGTGGCAGTAACAGGTGTTGCGAATCTTCTCCTTTGTCTACAGGCAGATGCTGATGTAGACTTAGGAATATTAAAAGCTAAAGCTGAAGCACTAGCAAAATATCTTGAAGTACCATTGATGCAAGTTTCTGCTTCTGTCTGATTCATTTTTTGTGTAAATTTTAACTGTACTCCCGTATTGTTATTGTTTTTCAGAACTTTTTCATTAAATTATTTTTAATAAAAATATAAATACTTTTTACTGCATTTGAATATTCTTCAAAACTTTAATTGTGATTAAATTTATGAAATAGAAATTTTGAAGCAACACTTAAAAATCATTCATATTGGTATATTCATGCATTTTTAAGTGTTGTATATTTAATTTAAAATCCAGTAAAAAAGCAATGGGGTGGTTTCCTTCAGTCAAAAGTACTACTTTTAGTCACTCAAATGGATAGAATGAGCAAAAAAAAATTACATGGACAAAGAAAATACTTTCATTTTCCCAACAGTTTTTTAATTATTTTTTTAAAATGTCCGATTTTTCAAACAAGGTGTGGTCTTTATGACGTCACAAACGATGCAATTTGGCGCATCTTTCTACTACGTTTCTACGTTATGATAATCAAGCAGCGAATTAAAATTGCACTCTACACTTGCTATCAACCATATCATTGCCAATACTCGTGAGTAAAGATGCGAATTAAATATTTTGTTCTGTGAATGGCAACATTGAATGGCATTTCATCATTTGTGATGTCACACGATTAGTGATGTAAAATACCTGGGTATTTATTTTTAGGGGTAAATACTCAGGGTATATACCCGGGTTAATACCCAAAATGGGTATTTACCCGGGTATTTATTTCAAAAATTTATATTCAACTAAAGTACTTTTCTGTATGCATTCCACTATGTATATATAACCAACCAACAAACTTTAAACAAAACAATATATTTTTGCCCAAAAATTGTATTTTGATCACATATTTAAAGAATTATTGTGTGAAACAACTTAGCAATCTAATATGATATTCACATTAAATGTGTTGGATATGCCTAATCAATTTCCCCATCTTTCTTTTTTGTTTTTCACTTTTCAAAGCGAAATTTAAAGTTTTACAAGTGAGTGACAAACTAACGCCTTCTAAATACTAAATGCCTATCTCGTTCTCCCTTTTAACATAGAGCAAAATGATCCCAGTAAGCATACTAGGGGATTTACAATGCCTTCGGGTAAATACCCAAAAAAATATTTACCTTCCCACCCGACATCACTAATTGCGTGTATTAAAAATAGTTAGAATAAATTTTCATCATGAAGTACCAGGCAGCAAATGCAAATGAGCAAGGCAACAGAAAACAATATTTGATTTTTTTTTATTTTTTTTTGCTTATTAATGTGAAAACTTCTATATTTGCCACGTTATCACTTAAACAGCAATAAAATGAATAAATAAATAACATCATAGTCTTAATAAATTCTCAGTTTGTTCTTCCAAACATCCCTCATGCTTCCTTTTTTCCTTTTTTTTCATTTTGGATATGACTAACCTAGATTTTTGATATCCTGAAGTTCATCATTGAAATGCTTATACTTGTCCAATTATGACAGTGAAAAGAAAGATTCTTTGGTTCACAATATGTTTCTTTCACAATTTCATAAAGTCTTCCAATAAAAAATATTATAAACTGTGTAATGCATCTGTGTGTATCAGTTTTACCAATTATTTCATATTTAGATTTTTTTTTTTAAAAATCTGACTCACTTTTTGCATTTTTTTGTAAAATACCCAGCTTTTGGGTATTTACCCAGGCCTTGGGTAAATACCCGGGTAAATACCCAATAAATATTTACCTACCCACTGGGCATTTACCCGATCCACATCACTACACACGATAGAAGTGTAAACAATGAAAGCGTACCAATTTAAGTTAATTTTTTAAAAATATTAAACTTAAATAAATTATTTAAAAAATGGTCAGATCCTATGTTTTTAAGCATGCTCTTTTAGAAAAAAAATACTTTTAAAATTTTGGAAACGATCCCATTTTCTAGAAATGAGGCAGCGAACATTTTCCAGTTTTGAGTAAAACATGTTTCAAGTTGCAGGACTTGGTAAACTTTCATTGATTTTTTTTTCCTAAATCATGCTGTAAAACAGAACGTACCAGGGCTACTAGTACTATTTCTTGCCCCAAGACAGAGGAAAGGTTCATCTACCATTTGTACTAGTTATCCCCAAATTTTGGATTTTGCCACTTACATCCCTTTGCTTCTCACTGCCTCAAATGTGCTATTTCTTGTCCCGGTGTCCTAGCAACTTTAACAAAGTGATTTCCATTTTTTCAAAATTTGTTTTTCACCTTCTGAAGAACAAATTACAGGCATTTAACGTTATTGAATAATGCTCATTTATGCGGAGGCTTAATATTAGTACTAAACTGTCATTACCATCCAATGTCCCTTGTGAAAACTTCTGTATTTATTGGACTGCGAAGACAGCAAAAATAACTAAACTGTAACTCTGAAATTGATTTTTACAATGGTTCAAGTATTCTTATTAAGTTTCCTTTTTGTTTGATTGCATGCCTTAATATGTTTCTTGCGTAGTTAAAACTACACCCAGCTACATGCAATATGCCAGCCAGCCCGGTTATCACTCCAGACTGCAGTTTTGTTCTTGTTAGAACTCATCAGTCTGGAATAGTGAATAACTAAGCTGGAGGCCGATATCATCTCATCAAAGCTAAGAGCGCCAACCAACTGGTAGATAAAGTTAATGTCTCTCAGCAGCGAGTGTCAGTGTCCACAGCATGGTGCGGTTCGACTCATAAATTGAAGACAATGCTTGAGTATTTAGCAGAAACTTGTCTTTAAGCCATGGCTAAGGTAGAGCTACATGAAACATATCAGACAGCCTAGTTATCACATCCAGAGACTAGTTTTGTTCTTGTCAGAACTCATCATACAGTAGAGTCTCGAAAATGTGAGTCTCAAATGTCTCAGGTTCCGCTTAATTCGAGCTATCAAAAAGTTTGATTTTTTTCCACTCCGTTTTTTTGTTGGAGCAAATGCATTTTGAAACCACACATATTTCCTGTATTCCCTTTCTAGATGTCTTAAAAGAAAAAGGCAGCAAAAAATTAGTAACTATAAGATTCCCTATACATTTATGGAGTAGAAGAAAATGATCTGATGTGTAAATTACGTCAGATTCTTCCTTGTACCTATATCAACCATTTTTAATAGCTAAAGATGATTTCTGTTATCATCAAATTAATGGCTTTTACTTATTATAAAACTTCTGTAACTGCTTGTACAGTAAAGTAATAAAGAACGATTGCAACGGCTTTGTCGCCAGCTAGAACTCTTCACGAGACAGGAAATTTTAACTTGACTAGAGCCAAAATAATTCAACAAAACAAATCGAAAGGAAATCGAGGGTAGACTAATTGGAATTTTTAGTTGCTCACACGTTTAGTAGCCATCCTGGATCACTTTTGAAAATTGATTTATGGGTAATTAAAATGGAAATTTAGGTGAAATCTTTTCTTCCCTACAATATTCCCTATACTTTATGATTGAACTGAAATATATGTATGCCCTTTTGTCATCCAAATAGTGAAAAATCGTAATTGCTAAGATAATACGAATTTTCAGTAACCTGAGGTGGCGTCAGCCCCAATTGCCTCGAATTTTCGAGACTCTACTGTAGTGAATAACCGAGCTGAAGGCAGATGTCATCTCATTGAAGCCGAGAGCACTGTGAGATAAATTTACTTTATCTATGAGTTTGTTCTCTTTCTCAGCTATACTGAAATGACACCTGCCTCCAGCTTGGTTATTCACTATTCCAGGCTCACGATTTTTAACAAGAACGAAACTGCAGTTACTGGATGTGATAACCGGGCTGCCTGGTACACTGTATGTTGCTGGCTTAGGGGAGGTAACTTATTGCTAAATAATCCTCAGCATTTAGGGTCATTACTGTCTGACCCATCGATTACGTAGAAAAGCTAATATCCGGTTTATAGGCGGAAATGGACGTATCTATTAGTTTATAGGGTAGGGGTGTTTGTTGGTTTGTTATAAATGTACACTTTTGCCTCTCTATTATTTAGCCTTAGTTCTGTAAAAATGAAAATTTGCTCTCAGCAACATTTTTTTAATCTAAAGTATATTCGATTTATATTCTCTCGAATATAATCGAATATACTCGATTTATTTATTCACTACAAGGTTTTGAGCTTACCATTTTGCTTTTACGTTCCTGAACGAAATGAAAAAAAATATTTTCTTTTTGTTTTTTCCATGGTAACTATTTTTGTTTTCCCTTATTTTATTTTAGAGAATGCAATAAATTAATAAGGCACTAGTGACATTATAAAACGCGTGCATCAAAATCTAATTGTTATTTTCCCTTCTCCCCTGCTAGATTCATTCAGATGGAATAGTCTTTACTTGGCAGATTGCCAAATTACATACAATCCGCGGTCAAACAGTACCATCCAGCAGTTCTTACTGGCTTTCGTGACTACTGGGTAAAACTGGCAGCTCAAATAACTTTCGGCTCTTATAGCAGTCATCACAACTTTGTTAATCAGATAAGAATGTTTTGTGTAAAAATTTCTAAGCTTCTTGGTTAGGTGCCTTCAATACCAAAGTAAATAGAACAAAATTCAACTACTTAAAATGTCATTACCACACATATTCATAATGAGTTGCTTTTAACATTATTGGACGTTTTTACTTTCTTCTATATCTAATATATAGAAGAAAGTATTGGATTCGTGCAAATTTTCGAATTTTGACGGATTCGAACGTTTTGAGGTGTGCTGAGTCCATTTCGACCATTTTTGGAAAATGTCTGTCTGTCTGTGTGTGTGTGTGTGTGTATGTATATGTGTGTGTGTGTGTGTATGTATGTGTGTCACGTCTGTGTGTGACCAGTTTTTTGTGGCCGCTCTACAACAAAAACTACCGCATGAAATCGAACGAAATTTAGTACACATATGTGCCCCTATGTGAACTTGTGCCCATTAGTTTTTGGCGCGAATTCCTCCAAGGGGGGTGGAGCAATGGGACGTTTTTCGAGTTACGCGTGCTTGCTATTCCTCAGGAAGTTACTGGCGGAATCAAACAAAATTTGGTCCATATGTTGGTATTATCAGGAACAGGTTCTGATTCAATTTTGGTGTCAATAACTCAAACGGGGGTTGAGCTGTAGAACGTTTTTTGTCGTCAATTGTGACAGCTGTATCTCAAGAAATAATGAACGGAATGAAAGAAAAATTTATCGACAAGTAGCCCTTAGTGGGTATAAGAACTGATTTTATTTTTGTGTCAACAGCTAAAAGGGGGGTAGCGCAATCACCCGTTCTTTTTTTCCATTTTGAGTGCCCTATCTCAAGAAGTAATGCTACGTTCTGGTTGAAATTTGGAATATATGTGAATCCATATGTAAACAGGCTTTGGTTCTATTTTGACGCCGATCGCTCCAAGAGGTGTTGATTTTTTTTTTTTTTTTTTTTTGCGAATAAAAATATTTTTATTAATGCAACAATAAGAAAGATAAATCGTAATAGATTGTCGTCTGCATATTTCTCGTGATTTTAATTGTATGGAAATGATAGGAAATATTATCTCAATGATTTAAAATTTTGAACTGTTGCCATCTTATGTTTGTTAACAAATAAAATATTTGTAATTCATTCAAGCAAGGCTTTTAAAATAACTTTCAATTTTCGCTCTTTGCTTGGCTTTTGCAATAATTCAGACATTGGGATAGTCGTCAAGTTTTTGCATGTGTCATTTTGTTTTTGTTGGGAATATTGCTTCCTCGTCAAGCATGGGGAGGGATCAGAAAAAAAAAAAAAAATATATATAGAAGAAAGTTTCGTGATGGCCACAACATACTAGTTTTTTTTTCTTTTTATGCTTATCCTAGAAAATTGCCCATCAAGTTATGACAGGTGCAAATTGCTTCAAAATTTGAACGAAGCAATTGCCTGTTTGGTGATATTTTGATGATTGAAATTTTAACCCTAACTTCAGTGGATGAACCCTAAACTCCAGTAGGTATCTTTCATTGTTGACCACTCTTTCATTTCTTCATTCCCCTGAAATGACAGTCTTACCAGTAAAACAGTCAAGTTACCGGATCCAGTTCAGCCTTGTCAAATTAAAGCCTTTCCCTGCATGTCAATCATTACCAAAGCATAATATCAAATTATCATACCACGACTCAGGTTTCGTTGTTGTTGATGTCGGGAGTGTTACTCGATCATTGGCTATTATATATCTGTACCTTGGAGGGATACAACACTAATATGTCCATTTTCATAACTTAACAGGAGAGTAGTTTTTACCACACTGTATTCTATACCTCTAAGTGAAAGTGGACTTTGTGTTCTTTTAAAATACGCTATATCCATTAATTCATAATGGGTTTTGGACATAGTGCTCTATGCCTCTAGGAAATACGAGAAAAGCCGATTTTAACTCTGTAATGTCATTTTGGAAAAAAATTGACATAGTGTTGTATCCCTAAGATGGTTCCTCGAGAAAAAAATTCAGAATCTGTCCTTAAGTATTGTTGCTGGAGCAGTAAAAACCACCCTGATTGATGCCGTGCTAATGTTAGCTGGTGATAAACTCAAGAGAAGGCATTAATTCTCTGGGAAAAATATCATTAGAATACTTGGATGTCTTTCACTCTGGAATGAAGTCAATGAAGACCTGACTAGGGCATTGAATGTCCCCTCGCCATTACCTTAAGGGGAGACTGGGGGCTAATGGGACAATTTAATTTTCTCAAGAAATAATTTATTTACCGTTTGAAAACTTTTTACTACATGGCACTAGTAGTTCTGCACTTAATTATGTATGAGCCATTTCTTTTTCATTAGCTGTTTTGAGAGCAAAGGAGAAGACTTGTTCAAGCATCAAGGATTTTTTTTTATCACTTTTATTTCAAATAGTTGTTTCTGTCAATTTAAAACTCTTTCACAACATTAAAATCTGCTATTATGTAACAGTTCTCATTTTGTCTTATTTTTTAAATATTTAACCAAAAGTTGGCCTAATACTTGGGCAAGGTGGCATGAGGGCTAATGGGACTTTCATATTGGGTCGGATGATACATGTCCTATTAACTAAAACAGCAGAAAACATACAATCTAATATTTAAACTTATATGTTTTGTAAAAGAACATTATTAAGGCCTTAATTTTTTATTTTTGTTAAAATTATATTCCCTTTTTACCCCATATTAGTGATGCCAAAATAAAGTTTTCAGCATCACCGATATGGGGGCTACCGGCGCTTGAAACCAGGGTTGCCGTAAGAGAATTCACTTGTTGCATTTAGAAATTCAGATAGAATCCAAAATACGGAATTCGTTCGGTTGAATGAATAACTTTGCACATCTGAGAACTTCCGATGTTGTAGGCTAGTTACCAGATGCGGATGGGGTTCCTTTTTTTTTCACTTAAATTTCTATGGAAATTTCATTATTCCAATTTGAAAAAAAAAAAAAAAGAAAACTTTACAATTTATATGAGAGATAAAATATTTTCTGTGTGTCGGGAAAATTCATCGGCCGATAAGATAACTTTCTTGCATAGCTGCCTCTTATTATAGTGCCTAAAAAGAGGCACAATTCTAAGCACTATACTCTCGTTCGTAACGGATGGAGTTAGTGTGCACGTCAGAGAGACATCGGCTGATGTCATCCAGGGACAGTTGCTGATGTTCCCGTAATGGATTGACCCTTGTCGTTCACCTGAAGCACTTCGAGATGGTAGTGCTTTTCTATCTTATAAAAGCATTTGGTGGAAGATTCCTGATCCTATTCGTTTTCTTACCATCATTCAAAGAAACCGACATGTACATTTTTAGAACTTCAGTTTGGTTTTCTGGGGGAAACACTATCCTTTGGCGGGGAGGATGGGAGGCGGGTGCTGCACTTCCTATCCAGAGTTTCAGTAACAGAGCTACCAATTTCATTTTAGTGATTAAGAAAAGGAAACCCTCTGCCTGCAGAATTGAAACATTTTATTACTAAATGAAAAATTGGAATAAAACACAGTGGAGTGACAAAAATCACTTTTCTGCAAATTTTTCAAAGAAAATGCCGAATTTGAAGATTATTTAGGAACCTCTAAGATTATGCATTATAATGTACCTAACCGAAGGCGGCCGCGCCGAAACATATCACAAGACTGTTTCAAACATTTTTTTAACGAAAAAAAGTCTTCAGTGCATAGTACAAACACTTGACAAGTTTCAGTTCAATAAAAAATAAATAGATAAAAAATATGATGTCATCAAAGGGGGCGCCGAAATACTTGCATTTCTCTACATTGCTTTTTCTTTTTTGCATAAATATCTTCGTAAAAATCACAGTTAAGAAGAAAAAAAAATTAATAGGCCGTTAAAATATGTTTTATACAGAAAAAAAAGTTAAAATATAGTGAGAGAAATTTAAAATATTATAATGAATAGTCACACCAATAGTTCTAAGTGTTTGAATGTAAAAATCGAAAGTGAATTAAAACTTTATAAAGAGATTCAGGAGGCGGTACGATATTCAAACCAAACTATAGTTTTAAAAAAGAATCCTAAGGTATCGCTGAAAAACACCGTTCAGTCCAAAATGGTTACAGCTTTTTTTATTGAGGTCGCGAACGCTTGTATTTCAACAAACAAAAATTTCAATCGCGTAATTGAAAAATTTATTACGGAAAAACAAAATTACAAAAATGGTTTTAGAGAAAAGAAACTGGAAGAACGTTTTTCACACCATTTTAATCAAATTTAATATGCGAAGACAGGGACGCTATCCCTTTATTTTCCCCATCGGTA
This sequence comes from Uloborus diversus, assembly GCF_026930045.1. Classification (NCBI taxonomy): domain Eukaryota; kingdom Metazoa; phylum Arthropoda; class Arachnida; order Araneae; family Uloboridae; genus Uloborus; species Uloborus diversus. The sequence continues at coordinate 130,036,738 of NC_072736.1, forward strand.
GCCTAGACGGGCGTTTTTGAATCTTTGATTTTTGAAGGAATTCCGGACAAGAGTCTATCGTCATCAAAGATGGCCTACAATTGTGCATTTAGGCCTGCAATTACGAAAAAAATCAAGGAGAACGCCCCACTTACACCCTCAAGCCCCCCCCCCCCCCCCCCAACATCCCCACCATCATTATCGATGGTCTTAAATTTCGTTTTTTGAACTTCAGTTTGGAAACATTCCGGAGGTCCCTGAACCTTTCCTACCCCTAACCACCGCCAAAGAACGTCTAAAATTTTGCTTTTGGGGCTGCAATTCAGAAGAGATTTTCGTTAAATTCCAAACATCTGACAACATTATCGAAGATCATCCACAATAGCGTAGCTGGAATTTCAACTTCGGGATATTACCAAAGCAAGGCCCCCAAACCACTCCACCCACTAACATTACCAAAAATCGTATGAAAATTGCGTTTTAAAAGCTAACTTAAAAAAATTTCGGGGGAGTGTATATTCCCCTCTCTCTTGCCAACATCATTCAAGTTTGTTTTAAATTTTATTTTAAGGGCTTGAACTTCAAAAAATTCCGGAGAGCTCCCGAAAACTTCTCCCATTATCCTTGAAAATCCACTAAATCTACTTTTTTCGAGTTTCAAGTGAGAAAAATTGTAAGTCTCCTGAAGGTTGTCAAAGACAGCCTACAAAATTGCGTTCAAAAACTTCAATTTCCATAAGTTTCAAGGGGTGGGCTTTCGAATTTTTCTCCCCCCAACATTAAGAGTTCCTCCTTTTCAATCGTACTGCATATAAAGTGTGCCTGCAGAGAATGGCGTGGAGACGGGGGGATTTATTGCTAACACAAACTAGTTAAATGACTTCAATTTCAACTAGTATGTTGTGGCCATCACGAAACTTTCTTCTATATTTTTCCTTTTTCTGATCCCTCCCCATGCTTGACGAGGAAGCAATATTCCTAACAAAAACAAAATGACACATGCAAAAACTTCACGACCATCCCAATGTCTGAATTATTGTAAAAGCAAAGCAAAGAGCGAAAATTGAAAGTTACTTTAAAAGCCTTACTTGAATTAATTACAAATATTTTATTTATTAACAAACATAAGATGGCAACAGTTAAAAATTTTAATTCATTGAGATAATATTTCCATAGACTAATAATAAGAGTAGACCGAGCTATGGCAGCCCTTTTGCTGCTCATAAACCAAACCATGTGACTGGTGGATATCCTAGCAACAGCGGGCGTTGATCGTAGCAGACGATCCACGGCAGCGAGAAATAAAATAAATAGAATTGATGGAACTCGGAAGAATGATCTTTTATGGAGTCCGATTTGTAAATTTGTTATTCTAAGTTGTAAATATTTTGTTAATATAGTGAGTTTTTCGTTTAGATAGTATTGTGCATTTTCTTTTGTCAATTTCAATAACTCTCTAAGCAATAAAAGATGCAAGCGACCAAGAAGAATCAGCAAACGGTAAGATTTTTACCTACAGTTTCAATTTAAGATACCGATTAGTACATTTTTGCGTTAACGCAAAACGTTTACGCCATTTCGTTCACGCCAACGCTGACAGCTCCAAATGAAATAAAAGTTACCGAAAACTGATCAAAAACTATTACTTATGTCAAAATAATGCATAACTAAAAGAAAAACAGTTCAATCTCTGCACCTGGAAGTTTTTTTTAATGAAAACACATTGTCTTAAAATACATGTCGAGTGCCAAACTGTAGATAATGCTGCCATCTAGCAACCATGCTGCCAAAGTCTTCGCCAAGCCCTTCCACTAGTCACATGATACATCTATGAACCAATTTTCTTCATCAGCAAGAATGAGAAAGCTCGGTCTACTCTTATTATTAGTCTATGAATATTTCCGATCATTTCCATACAATTAAAATCACGAGAAATACGCAGACGACAATCTATTACGATTTATCTTTCTTATTGTTGCATTCATAAAACAATTTTTATTCGCGAAAAAAAAAAAAAAAAAAAAAATCAACACCTCTTGGAGCGATTGGAGTCGAAATTGAACCAAAGCCTGTTTACGTATGGATTCACATATATTCCAAATTTCAACCAGAACGTAGCATTACTTCTTGAGATAGGGCACTCACAATGGAAAAAAAGAACGGGCGATTGCGCTACCCCCCTTTTTAGCTGTTGACACCAAAATAAAATCAGCTCTTATACCCACTAAGGGCTACTTGTCAAAAATTTTTTGTTTGATTCCGTTCGTTATTTCTTGAGATACAGCAGTCACAATTGACGACAAAAAACGTTCTATAACTCAACCCCCGTTTGAGCTATTGACACCAAAATTGAATCAGCACCTGCTCCTGTTAGGGGCAACATATGGACCAAATTTTGTTTGATTCCGCCAGTTACTTCCTGAGGAATAGCAAGCACGCGTAACTCAAAAAACGTCCCATTGCTCCACCCCCCTTGGAGGAATTCGCGCCAAAAACCAATGGGCACAAGTTCACATAGGGGCACATATGTGTACCAAATTTCGTTCAATTTCATGCGGTAGTTTTTGCTGTAGAGCGGCCACAAAAAACTGGTCACACACAGACGTGACACACACACATACATACACACACACATACACACACACAGACAGACAGACATTTTCCAAAAATAGTCGAAATGGACTCAGCACACCTCAAAACGTTCGAATCCGTCAAAATTCGAAATTCGAAAATTTGCACGAATCCAATACTTTCTTCTATATATTAGATATAGAAGAAAGTAAAAAGCTACCCCATTCCCAAAAGAGCTTTGAATAACGTCTAAACTTGAGATGTGGCTACTTGCACTGAAAAATATTGGTTGGGGAACTTGAACTCAGGGGTGTGCACAGAAATTTTGGGGCTCGTCACAACTGACTTTTACGAGCCTCCTTCCATATTATTTACCCCTTAGTCCCTATATATATTCACCCCTCATTTAAAAAATATGTGGCCCTTTTCGGGCGCGGGCCCGTACCAGCAGGTGTTCCTTCTCCCCTCTTGTGCACTCCTTGCCTGAACACATCACTATTCCTATAAATGTTACCAAAGATGGCCTTCACTCGCGTTTTTAAATCTTCCATTTTGAGCATTTTTTGAATGAATTCTCCAAACTTCCCTTTCCCAAACTTTGCCTAAAATCGCCTAAAAATCGTTTAAAAGTGCCCTTTTAAATCTGAATTTTTGAAAATTTTCCGGGGGTTGAACCCCTTAACCTCCCAATATGTGTACAAATATTTCATTTTTTACAGGGCTTCACATTCCTCATTCTTTTTCTTCTTTTTTGTAACGCAATTCTCATTTGAATGCTCAAATTATAAAGTTGACCCCCTTCTGAACTAGAAGCTGCCTCTCACCTCACCCCTCTCCTTTCTATGTATCTTTTACATTTAAAAAAACTGAAAGGGGGGGGGAACGTCAAATTCAAACACCCTCCCTCCTGTGTTTTGACCTTTTGTCGGCTATGATACTCGTTTGGTTTTGATCCGAATTCGAGTCGAGAAGTCACATATTTTTACTTTCTTCTATATCTAATATATAGAAGAAAGTATTGGATTCGTGCAAATTTTCGAATTTCGAATTTTGACGAATTCGAACGTTTTGAGGTGTGCTGAGTCCATTTCGACTATTTTTGGAAAATGTCTGTCTGTCTGTGTGTATGTATGTGTGTATGTGTGTGTGTGTCACGTCTGTGTGTGACCAGTTTTTTGTGGCCACTCTACAGCAAAAACTACCGCATGAAATCGAACGAAATTCGGTACACATATGTGCCGCTATGTGAACTTGTGCCCATTGGTTTTTGGCGCGAATTCCTCCAAGGGGGGTGGAGCAATGGGACGTTTTTTGAGTTACGCGTGCTTGCTATTCCTCAGGAAGTAACTGGCGGAATCAAACAAAATTTGGTCCATATGTTGCCACTAACAGGAGCAGGTGCTGATTCAATTTTGGTGTCAATAGCTCAAACGGGGGTTGAGTTATAGAACGTTTTTTGTCGTCAATTGTGACTGCTGTATCTCAAGAAATAATAAACGGAATCAAACAAAAATTTTTTGACAAGTAGCCCTTAGTGGGTTATAAGAGCTGATTTCATTTTGGTGTCAACAGTTAAAAAGGGGGTAGCGCAATCACCCGTTCTTTTTTTCCATTGTGAGTGCCCTATCTCAAGAAGTAATGCTACGTTCTGGTTGAAATTTGGAATATATGTGAGTCCATACGTAAACAGGCTTTGGTTCAATTTTGACACCAATCGCTCCAAGGGGTGTTTATTTATTTATTTTTTTGCGAATAAAAATAGTTTTATTAATGCAACAATAAGAAAGATAAATCGTAATAGATTGTCGTCTGCGTATTTCTCGTGATTTTAATTGTATGGAAATGATCGGAAATATTATCTCAATGATTTAAAATTTTTAACTGTTGCCATCTTATGTTTGTTAATAAATAAAATATTTGTAATTAATTCAAGTAAGGCTTTTAAAGTAACTTTCAATTTTCGCTCTTTGTTTTGTTTTTACAATAATTCAGACACTGGGATGGTCGTCAAGTTTTTGCATGTGTAATTTTGTTTTTGTTAGGAATATTGCTTCCTCGTCAAGCATGGGGAGGGATCAGAAAAAGGAAAAATATAGAAGAAAGTTTCGTGATGGCCACAACATACTAGTTAATTTTCCTTTTCAAAAAGCAACTCTTAAGAGAGAGGGAGAGAGAGAGAAGAAAAAAGGGGGGGGGGGAAGCCTTCGCTTGTTTGAAGGTAGTATAAAATAAAAATACTAAGGTCCGACTTGTATACTCATACACTCACGTATGTGCGGTATTGTTAGGGGCCGGCTGGCCTGTAATTGCCAGGGCCGGTTCATGATGTCCCATCCGCCACCGTTTGCATGTCTTTCGATTTTGACGATTGCAAGTTTGCTTTCAAGGATTGCGTTTTCTTTTGAAATGGTATCGGAACTAGAGGAGTTATGTCATTTTCGTTCAAGATCCGATAGGTTTATTTTATATGATTTATTAAACATAGGTTGTGGAATGAAAGTAGCATTTATTAGGATTTCCGGTTTTTTTAGGAAAGATCGATTTTCGTAGAAAACCAAAAATGAACTTGCATTCTGAACTTGTATGGTTTTTGCAAATTATGTAAAGGAAATAAATTTTAATGTGCAGATGATTTAAATATGGGTGTTACCCGCCCCCCCCCCCCCCTAAAAATGCGATTCACCGATCTTTTTCATAAGACTTGAAATCTTTCAAGCACCATTTGAAAAAATTTCAACAATTTGGTCTGTGCTGTGACCCCCTTCACCACGTGAGCTGTAGCGAATATTATTAGAAAAAAATTACTGGAATATTACTTATCAAGATCCGAGGCTTTTATCAATTGCAGATCTTGATATGTATAGATATAGATCCAAGCCCCCCTCCCCCCCCAAAAAAAGATGACCCCCGCAATTTTAACGACCCCCCTCCCCTTTTAAACAAACACGGCCTCTCATTAAAGATATTAAAATCTGTTTAAAATATCAATGGTAACATCTGTCTCATGACCCCCCCCCCCTGCATGGGTATCCCTAATTTAGCTATTATTTTGAGATTAAATTACTGAAATATTTAATGATCAACATTTCCCATGACTTTAAAACTAGGGGTGCCAATTCTCCCCAAGTGCGTTGCCCCACCCTCTATTTTACCAAGCCCCCCCCCCCCCAAAAGAAACAGGATCCTTTGTCAAAGACAATAAAATCCCTTTAAAATAACATGTCTGATAATTTCAGTTCTATAGTCCGCCTCATCCCCCCCCCCCTTTCTATGGGCATATCCCTGCTTTAGCAATTATTGGGATAAACTACTTTAATATTTACCTTTCAAAATGTCCGATGGCTTTTCTCTATTGCAGAACTCAATATACAAATAATATAGTGAGGAAAGCCCATCCTTCCAAGTGCGACGGCACCCCTCAATTTTATCCAAGTGTCCCCCTCGCCCCCCTCCCCCCCAAAAAAATGGCCCTCTATTGAAGAGTCTAAAATCCTTTTAAAAAATTCTGTTAATTTCAGCGGTATAGTCAGCCTCATGCCACCCCCCCCCCCCATTCAAATGGGCACCCCAGCTTTAGTTATTGTTGGAATACATTGCTGGAATATTTATTTTTCCAGATTTCTGTAGGCTTTTCTCTATTGCAGATCTTAATGTACAGATAATAATGCTAGGGCTGCCAATCCCGAATAAGTGCGATGGCCCCCTCATTTTTAATTTTACCGAACATCCCCCCCCCAAAAAAAAAAGACAAGACCTTACTTAAGAGACTAAAATCCTTTTTAAAAAGTTCTCTGATAATTTCAATGATATAATCAACTTCAAGGTCCCCCCCCCTCCCTTCCCGAATGGGTACCCTGCTCTAGCTATTATTATTTGACTAAATTACTAGAACATTTGCTTATCAAGATGTTCGATGACTTTTCTGTAATTCAGATCTTATGTGTATGATATAGCTTGGGGTGCTCATTTCTCTCCCCAAGTGTGTTGGCTTCCCTCAATTTTATAACCCCCCCCCCCCCCCAAAAAAAAGGAAAAATGCCACAATCTGTTATGGATATTAAAATCCTTATAAAAAAACTTCTCATTCAATTTCAATGGCATTGTCTGCCTCAAGGCCTCCTACTTTCCCCTACAAGGGGCCCCCTGCTTTCCTATTATTAATTGCATAAAGTTGCTGAAATATTTACCTTCCAAGATGTTCAATTGCTTTTCGCTATTGTAGATATTAATAAACAGATGATATAGCTACAATTGCTCCCCCCCCCCCCCCAAGTGGGATGGCACCCTCAAATTTATCGCGCTTTTCCCAGAACGCGACTTTCTATTGAAGATACTGTACACCTTTTAAAATATCTCTCTGATAATTTCAATGGTATACTCAGCATCATGACCCCCCCCCCCCCCCCAAATGGGCAAGCCTCTTTTAGCTATTATCATTCAAATAAATCGATGGAATATTTACTTATCAAGATATCCGATGGCGTTTCTCTGTTGCAGATCTTAATATGCAGTGTAACTAGGGGTTTCCTCCCCTCCCCCAACTGCGATAGCACCCCTCAACTTTACCAAGCCCCCCTTTTCCCCCCAAGAATTGCGACCCACTAATAAAAAGACTTAAAATTCTTCTTAAGTAAATTCTCCAAAAGTTTTTGCGGTATAATCTGCCTCATGACCCATTCCTCTTACCCCCCACACACAAATGAGCATCCTTACTGTCGCTATTATTAGTAGAAAAACTTGCTGAAATTTTTATTCACCAAGAGGGCCGATAGCTTTTTTCTGGTGCAGATACTTATGTAATAGGTATTGAATTTATGCGCCTTGCCCCCCCCCCCCTTTCCCAATAAAATATTGAATTTATCGACCTAAATGTATCGATATATTGAAAATATCGATATTTGTAGAGCAATGTATCGCGGTATTAAAATTCTGATGTCGCCCAGTCCTAATATTAAGACATTTTTGACGCAAAAATTATTTGCCCTTGTGCCCCCGTAAGATTTAAGTTCTTAAAGTCGACCAAAATTTTTATAAAAGCTTCAAATTTAGACTTATCGACAAATTGAAAGTACTAATTTCTCGCCGACGATTTTACCGTTTACATGTGGCAGGACATCCATAAGCAAAGCGTATGTAGTCTATTACTCATCAAAACTTGCTAAGTTTGGTGCTTTTCTTAAAATTTCAAAATTTGATGTTTCGATAACGGGATTTAGATTTCTTTTTTCACTATCGCACTATCGTATAGCTCTCTGGTAAGCAATAAATTGCAAAATAAAGAATTTTTCAGTTTTGAAATTTTCAAAGTTTTTTTTTAATTCGCTTCCTCCCCCCTCCCCTTCTTTTTCTCTTTACAATTTGATAGAAATTTGAAGGAAGATGGGTATAGCAGGCAGTTTCAAATCAAGACATTCCCAAAAAAGAAGAATGCACCTTCAATTCCCACTGAGGCAAGTTTCTTGTACCCCTCCCCATCCCATGAAATTTGAGTTCTTATGATCAGAGCTGAAATAGGAGCGGATTCAGAAGGGGGGGGGGGTGATGGAGCCCCCAAGTTCTTGGGAAGGGGGTTTTAAATTTTCAAAAAATTCCAGGAGAAAGCCTCCGAAACTCCCCCTCCTCCCTTACATGACAAAAAATCGTCTGCAGTTGCGTTTTTACAACCATAATTTTAAAAAAAATTTCCAGGGAGTGAACTCCGAAACCTACTTTCTCATGTCATCGAAGATGTCCATTTTTTTTTTTTTTTTTTGCTAAACTACTAGGCATGGGCGGCAAAGAAAACTTGAATTCCGTACCTTCTGCTCTTTGTCACCAAAGATGGCCTACAATCGCGTTTTTAAGACTCCAATGTGGAAAATTTTAAAGGGAAAGGTCACAGATCCCCCTCCCACTAATGTCACAAAAATGGTCTAAAAAAAATTACGTTTTAGAACTTGAATATCAAATATTTCCTGTGTTTTCGCCTAACGCCATTAAAAGATAGCCTACAATTGTATTTTTAGGACCTTTTGGGATTTCGGGAGACCTTCTCTCCTACCAAAACATTAGTGACGTTTGCCAGAAATTACGTTTTGTTATCTTGAATATCAAAAAGTGACTCGGTACTCAAAACCGATTCCTTCCCATAAAGCTACCAAAGATGGTCAACATTCGCTTTTTTTTTTTTTTTTTTTTCAGTTTTAATTTTAAACATTTTTGGAGAAAAGCCCCCCGAATTTTTGAAGAAGTTGCCTTTTTGAAATTTCAATTTCGAAAGCTTTCCGGTGGAAGTTCCAAATGACTTTTTAATATTCTACT